>NC_071471.1:25758600-26041100 GCF_028500815.1 Rissa tridactyla | reverse complement strand
TGGCCTGGGTTTGGAGAGTACGATGGAGAAATGAAGTCCACCAGCCCAAGCAGAAACGATGCACACAGATGAAGGCTGCCCATCACAACCGCTAATTGGGATGGGAAAAGAGCAAACTCATAGAGAGAACTAGTGTGGGGGCTTGGGGACAAATTAAGCATGAAACTTCATCATTTCTAGAAAACGGGAACCTGTGCCCTCACCATATGGCATCTCCCAGCTCTGCAGTGTGAGGGATAGGGAGGAGGGACCACGACGGCCAGCCAGGGGACAGCGAGCACAGCTACCCCTGCCCACCCTGCATCCTCACTCCAGAGACAGCTGGCAGAAACACCCCTCATTTGTTCTTACTTTTTATCCTTTCTCTGTGTGGCTTGTGTCAAGGGTGGGAAGGACTCACAGTCGTCGCAACACTTCAACTCTCGATCTCAGTGCCTTCTGTGTCTAAAAGCAGGCTCCGGTGTGGGATAGCAGTCTCTGCCCTTTCAAGTGGAAGGGGACCTCAGCTTTCCGTAAGCCACACAAAGGCTGTCGACCACAGTCGGGTGGTGTCTGTGGGTTATCATGGGAAGGGCTCGCAATCTGTGGGGGCCGAGAGGTAATTTAAGCAGCCACATTCCAGAATAGTGCTTGTGAAACATGCACCTCATCATTTTGTGTTTAAGAGGTGCCACAGATTGCATAGAAAGTTATTAAATGATTTTAGGGAGCTTAAAAATACTTTTGATTTGATTTTTTTTCCATCTCTTCCCCCATCTGCAAGGCAGGTGTCCAGCATTACAAGCCAACTGAGGGAAAGAAACGTTACTCTCCATAAAATGTTATGAATAGACTATGATTCTACAAAATAGAGTTCTGTGCGTAAAGCAATATAAAGATGTAATATCTCAGGTTCTTTCAGGGGTAGAAGCATTGCTACTGTCATTTCTTTGTATTTAACATCGTGGCTAAGACCCCTAGCCGTGCTCCAGGGCTTTGCTGTGCTAGGTGCTGGGTTTAACCGGCGTAAACAGACCCTGCAAAGCATGGACTACGCTGTGTCCCTTCTGCAGAATCTCTAAACACTCGTAGACAGTTCCTACTGAAGGGAATAGTGCTGGACTTAAACATAGCTCTGGAAGGGGAGACAGATTTCTATGTTTATAAGTTGTAGAAAGAGATTTTTTTCTGAGGAGCTCTGTGGGCTGCACTAAATAGCTGTGGAGTAAGTGCAGATGAAATGGGACATGAAAAGTACAACTTGTTACTGAATTGCACAGGTGTGTCTCTAAGCCAGGTACGTGTGTACATCTCTTTCTTTCTATGTATTGCGAGAATTTTCTTTTTTCTTTCAGGCAGTAAAGGAGTTATTTCTACATTTTGAGCATTAAATATTTCTGAGCTGTGTCAGGTATTAAATCATTGGTATCTTGCCTACTGGCTATAGAGTATTTTATTATTCTGAAAACTGTGTTCTTATGTGAACAGTATATTAGTGTTTAATGAAAGGAAATTCTATGATTCTAATTTTTTTTTCATCGGCCTCAAGTGCTACGTGTGCACTGGGAACAGGATTGGGCCCATAATCTTTATTTGAAAATGTGTACACCTGGGAAGCATGCAGGATGTCAGCTTTCTATGGCCTAATTAAAGTGTACTGTGGTGCAAGGCTTGGCAAGGAACAAACATTTGCAGGAAGGTTGTACTGTGAGAATGCTTCATACTCTGCATGAAGAAGCAAAAGTTGGCCTGCATCACTCTGGTTTGCTGTGCTGAACAGTTGATTATTAAGATGCTAATAAATGAGAATGAATTGCAGTTTGACAGTCAGAAACAGTACTTTTACTTTCATAACTGTAAGCAAGTTTAAATGCTGATGGATTTTGTTCTGGTGAAAGAAAAGATGTGATAACAAGAGAGGGATAATAAACATTTTGTACCGCTCTATTTAGTTCTATGTATCCAAATTCCTGCTGTATAATGAAAGATACTTTCTGCACATTTAAGCAAAGAATTAACTGATGAACGTGGGTATTAACACTGGAGCTGAAGGCAAGCCCTTCTAGTTACTTCAGTCCTGGTGTGAAAACAACCAAAGCCTTTTCTAAAATACAGACCGTCCATTGTGCTGCATTGAGAGCATGGGAGCAAATTTAATATGGTTTCTGCCTTGTCTGCAAGATGGGAAGCTAATTCTTATTGCTATATTTGTTTGGCCCTTTATCCTCTGTGTTAGCCTTCAGCCGTATAAGCAGGGATAGCAAATGCAGAGAGTGTTGAGGCTTCTTGCTCTTTAGGCAGAAGAAGTGCCCATTTGTTTGGTGCTGCTCCCCACCCCCCCGGCCCCAGTGGAGATTTGTCTCACTGTGGTGACTTTTCGTGGTGCATAGCACTGGCAGCTGGGCTCCTCCTGCCCCAACGCAGAGGGACAGTGAGCAGCCCTTTGTCACTCAGGATGTGATGTTTTGGAAAGGTCGTTCGTCTTCATGTTGGGCAGAGGAGGTTCAGCTTTTCTTTGCTGGCGACGGATCATGCATGATAGGATCTGCCCGAGTCTCTGCCTCACTCGGCATCTCTTGCTTTCCTTTACTTCCATTACTTATGGGGGCATCTAAATTGTGGCTTTTGCTATTCCTGTCTTCTAAAAAAACACTGCAAATTACTCGCAGACAAAAAGTTAATTAACGGCTGTTTATAATGCTATATCTCCTGCATATTTTGCTCTGTAAGGATGTTGGTCACTCATCTGTGGTTCTGTCTGGCTATTGCTAGCCTGAGTTTCATTTCACTGGTGACTCGCCCTGGCTGCCTACTTTACAGAAGGATCAATCAATTAATAGGATCCAAAGTGATCCCTTCTCCCATATGCACTTGTTTGGGGATGTAAAACAAACAGAAGGCAACTCCGCCAGCTTCAGCTGCCTGGATGGGCAGGGGACAAATTCAGACAGAGCGAAGGCACAAATAATCTTAAACGTTTATGGACGCGGAGGCTGCTTTGCTTACGGTGTGCGGTGGTGTGAGCTGTTGCATTGGTTAGACAGAGGTGGCCAGTGTCCCCATGATCCAGGACAGTTGTTCATCACCAGCTGAAGCGCCTTGCCCTCAGTGGTGCCTGCGTAGCCGAAACAGTGAGCGTGTGTCCGTAAACCCCCAGGTGTTTAGCTCTGGGGAGCGTTTCTCTCTCCTTACTGTGGCACAGCATTTAGCTAGCATTCTTCCTCTCACTTTTATTGGGAGTTAATCATTTAATTAAAACTCTCATTTTTGAGTCTCCTACTGTCAGTGGCCAGACCTCCTCATAGTGACATCGCCTGTGACATGAAACTATGTTAAGGATTATATACATAAAATATGTGTTTCAATGCTGCTCAAATACTGTTTTAACAATCAAAAGAACATTGTTATTAAACAGAAAATACTTGTTCTTATCCATTTCTAAAAAAAAAAGCCTAGTGGTGTTCCTGACTCACTTTGCACCATTTTCATTAAACTCTAGAAATTAACGCAGCTTTCATTTTCCATTGTAAAGGATGATTAAAATTCTTCCTCATTTTGAGAAAAGTGAAGCAGCGCGTATGTGAAAATGATTAAAGAAGCAGTGATATATTTCAAATGTTTTTAAAATCACCGTTGAGGAGAGAAAAATATAATCTTGAGCTCATTTCTAGGTCTTGATCTTTTGTTCACTGGAGTCGGGAGTAACATTTCCACTGGTTATAATAGTGCCGCAGTGGGCAAATATATAGCTGTTTATGGAAGAAGTGAGTTGCAAACAGGGAAGTTTCAACTGACAGTGTTTCAGAAATTTCCCTTATAATCAACATTCTTTTCTCCCAGCTATCTTTTCACAGTTTATGCATGATGAGAAGCACTTTTCTCTAAATGAGGTTAGGAAACAGAGCAACTTCAAATGAGTTCAAGTCTTACATATGAAAAACAACACACCTTTACAACCTGAACTATTTTGGACTTGGAAACACCGGTGTGTTGTTTCTACATTTAAGTGTAGGTTACAATGCCAGATCTATCTCCCCAGTCATCTTCAGTTTGTCACACATACAGCGATCCTGAGAGATGTAAAAACCTTTTTATGAAAAGTTCACTGCATGAGTGAACTTTTTGCAACTTTAGTGCAAATCACTAAAGATTTGATTTTCGTCATCATTACTGCTGTATGCTTCCGAGCAATAAATCGTTCCCTATTCTGCAAAGGACATATTTGTGTACATAATTGAATCAGGTCCACTCAAAAGACCCTTGGGCAGAAGGACCTGCGTTTTCCTTGGGACTGTATGGAAGGCCAGGCGTTATGTGATGTGAGCAACACCCTCGGAAACTTTTAATGTACTTCAGTGGACCAAATTAGTAAACTTACATTTTCACATAACCCCAAGCACACTTTCTCATTTCATTCAACAGGTTATTAAAATAATATTTAGCAGTTTTGTCTTTAGATTCTAAAAAATGTGAAATGCTTCAGATCAGTGTTTGTTAATGCATTAATCCCATGTAGCTCGTTCAATCCCATGTGGTAGATGGGCAGGATTTTCCTTTTGTGCTCTGCAGAGTTGCCTGTACTGAACTGGCAAACATTTAGACACTTGCTTTTGACGTAGATCTTTATTGGAACTGCTCATTCACATAAAGCATGTAAATAATGTCAGGGTCTTATCTACAAGCTCAGGGTCTTAGTTGTTAGTATCGCTCTATTTAGCAGAGTAACATTATCTTTAAGTATACTTCAGATATAATTTTACCAGAATTTATTGCATTGTTATATTAACTCCTAGATGAGATTTAGGTTGTGACCTCTCAGCAGGCTTAGGCATGTTACCTGTAATCTTTCACATGCATATAGTTTGTCATAGGCGAACTCCTGCTTTCAGATCAGTCATATTTTAGGAGTCACAATTGATATATCAGTCACAGCATAAAATGCTATCATTCCTGTAGACCAACTGTTTACCAGAGTATAACACAAACTCTCCTCCTGTGTCTCATTTCATCACAGTGTTCCACATAGTGATGTTTCAATGTGAAATGAAGTTTTTTCATGCTGTGCTTCTGAGTAGAAAAAAGACAGAAGTACATGTATGATAAATGGCAAAGGTTCCAAGAGAAACCTTGCAAAACAATACAATTTTGGAAGCATTACATTTGCTTAAATAATTTAGTACATAAATGGATCTGTTAAAGTTTTATAACCAAATACTGTTTATGTGGCTTTGGGTAGAAGATCCGGTTATATTTCCACTGAATCGCTTAATCGTATATCTTATTTAGAAATTAGGAAATACAACTAACTCGAGAGTTGTCATTGTAAAGTACTTATGGAATCAGTAGCATTAGAAAAGTATACTGTTCTTTTAAATAGCTTCATATAGTTAAGTTTTCGATTAAAAAATAAGTATTTTGAATTTCTCTGAGGTTGAGTTCATTTTCTGTTGGTTTTATGGCAGATTAAGCTGCACGGTTTAAGCAGATAAGCTATTTGATCTCATACACTAATAATGATATTTAGATCTGTTCTTCTCTTGGGTAGTAAAATGTGCGCTGAGGTTGGCGGGATATTCTTGTTTGGCCTTTATTCATAATGTAGCTTTTAAAACTATCAACAACATTATTGTTGCTGCCATTAGGACTGATGCATTCTGAAAATCGGAACTGGTACTACTTGATCTCAGAAGAGAGACGATTTGCCAGGGTACTCAAAATTAGGGACCATTTGAAACTATAGGTATGTCTATCATTATTTTCACCCAGAATGCTGGAATAATGGAGAGTTCAACATTTGCTAAGAAGCCAACAAAGGTCAAACCTCTCTTAAGACTCTTTAATGAAAAATTATATCCAGGGACAAAACGTGAGCTGGGAAGCTAACTCCACTTCCAAAGAATGTATGAGCGCATTTTGTGTCTTCAGAAATGTCTGCACGTCTAGAGTTTATAAACGTTAAGTGCAGGTATATAAATCCTTAAAGACAAACACATGCCTAAGCATTTTCAAGGTGTAGAACAGATTGACAGAAAAACCCAGTTGATAGTGAGTCTCTGCAGGGATTTTTTTTTTGTCAGCCTTGATCGTTCTATGAGATATTCTTTAGTCTGTTGAAACATTCATAATAATAAATGAATGTTATTTGTTATATACTAATATACTGTTACATACTGATCCTCTAGTAGAACCTTCTTCCTATAAATGGACCCTGCTCCTCTCCTTTCACTCAGAATTTGGCATTTATGAAAATGCGTACCTTGTAGGCACTGTCAACAGCTGACCAACAGGCAAAATCTTTTTCTTCAGCCATGCAAGCTCTATAGTTGCTCGTTCTTGTGTGAGGCATCTTTTTTTTTTTCTCTCAGCTTGCTATTTTACGGTGGGAAATCTTTTGCTAGGAATGTATTTTAATGTTCTCATGTAACAACTGAGGAGTTCTAAATTCTTAACTGGGAATTTTTTATAGCTCTCAATTAAGATTTTAAAATAAAAAGTAAAGGATGTTGTACTACATGCTGGAGGAACTCAATGCTGTCGTGAATTTTCTTAATTAAAAATCTTTTAATGTTTTCCTTGTTTTTTTAAAAGCAGTAACTCAGGGTAGCTAAGTAACAGCTGTGAAATACAACCTTTTGGTGAAATCAAAGCTGTGAAATAGTGTAAAACACAAAAAATCCTAAGTAAAAAATGTGTAGTCTTATATGTATACTATGTAGTCTATAGCATTTCCATGCAAATAGTCAGTTCAGGTTAGTATTATGGAAAGATCCAACAAGTACATAACTATTTTCAAAAAGTATTTAACAATACATACTTACAAAAAAGAAAAAAAAATATGTGCTGAAATTTCAGTAAGGAAGAGAAAGGATTTTTCACACTGAGGACCTTATTTATTGGATAATTTTGGTTTAACTTCATGGAAAGAAAACCAGTAGAAAATATTCCGAAGTCTGCCCAAGCTGTATGTACAACCCCCCATTTTGATGATGTAAAGTCATAGGAAATTGTCTAATGTCTAATTTCTTGTTATGAGGTATTTATGCAGAACTGCGACTACAGACCTAAAAATCACACTGGTTTGGAATGACATTTACCTTTAAACGTGCAAAGACTGATTTATTACACGACAACTTTCTCTGACACCAGGTAATAAACACTGATATATTGATCATGTAGTTTAATATTTATGGTATTTGTTAAAGATAGCTACGATTAAAATTGTTGACATTTTATTAACTATGCCTTAATAGTAGGTAAATGAGTTGTGGATCCGATGTGAGAGCATTTGGTGTAGTGCACGGTCTGTCAGAAGATGAAATGAAAATGCTAAGTGTGGCTATTTTGCTCACTAGAAAGCCTGAGAAGCATGAATAGCCACTTGTACTCAGAATTCAATATTTCAAAAATTCTTCCTATGAAGGAACAAGAATACCATGCCAAAACGGGAGTGGAACTTAAATGGAATTAGAATATTACATTAATACACATACTGTTCGGAGTCCAGGCAGGTAATATTAGCATTTTTAAACTTGAAGTCGATCTTTAAAAACTATGCATACCACCTGATATAACACATACGCAATCCAATACATATACATTGATTTGCATTCCTGTCTTTTTCTTGTTCCTTACAGTTTTTCTGAACTACTGGACCCAGGAAAAAAAACATAATTAGACTTTCAGATATTGCACTGTTTGCCTGATATTTTTTTAATTCCAGATGTTTTTCCATCTGGATGAGGTTTGAAACCCAAAGATGCGCCCACTAGTACATATGTGACTACAAATGAATAATATTTACTTGGCACGCTACTTTTATTTATTCATCATCATCAGCTTCCTACATGCCCTTCATAAAATGAAAATAAGGCTGGATTAACACACAAATCTGTTTTCATTTCTTTCATTCTGTCAAAGAAAACCCAGATCTAGGCAGAAAACATACTGTGACAACGTCAACTAAAGCTCATAGATTTTGTTATTTGAATTAGCTGTGTGCTCTGAGCCATCAGAAATTTGTGAGTTGAAAGGTATCAAAAAATTGTCAAGGTACGTTGAATGGCGCAGAATCTTGTATTTGAAATAGCAGACCACTAATGTTAGTTGGCTGATTAGAGCCAAAGATGAAGTCACTGAAGACCAGAGGAAGCACTAAGTTGAAAGAGCAGAAATTGTATCATTCTCCTCAATTTACTGGAGTGTGCCTTCTGATTGTTAGTTAGATTTACAGTCTGATCTTCTTGGATCCTCATCTGTTTCTATTTACTCTGATAACAGCAAACCCCAAGAATGCTATATTAATCTGCTCCTGGCAAAAACTTTCTCTCAACTGCCACTCTTGCCATGTGTATTTGGGATTTTTGTCACCAAGAATGAAGCTCGTTGCAGGCTGCATGTTTGAAGCTTATGCTTTAAAGACTTCATAGGAAAGTGCAGAATGCACCCATCTGCTGAGGTCGGGCTGTCCTGCAGAGCACAAATTTCACTTATGCTTTCTGTCCCCCTTCATCCACCTCAGCTTGAACGAAGCTTTCCCTTCTCTCCACTCTCCCTTGATTGAACTGATTTGGAGTTAGACACTCGCATAGATCAGATCTTACCTCTTCACATATTAATCATTTACAATTAGCCACCACGTGTAAACAGGTCCCTATAGTTTCAACAGGGTGGAACTAGACTAGCTGTTTTCAGGGATGTCCCTTTCCAAGAAGCAGCAGTTTCTAAGGAAGTGTAAATCAGTGAGATAATCCCACTGTAAACTGTGACTCGGAGCTGGTGAAAACCACTATTGGCACAAAATATCCTTTGGAGCCTTTAGCACTCAGTTGAGCTGGCCTGAATTTCCTGTATACCAGTAAGGAGATAAAGTGGGTTCAGTCATGACTGTCAGTGAGAATTTTTTGCATGGACTGGAAAAAGTGGTGTGTCTAAATATCCTGCACCAAAAGCTGCTCTGGGCAAGTCCTTCTGGTACTTGAGCACTTCAGGGAAACTTTGATTCTATTAAGGTTCATGGGAGCTTGCTATTGCCTTCAGCAGAATCCAGATTTATCCCTAGGCATTAAATGCTCCACAGCCTTTTAGGCAGTTTAAAAGCAATAGATATATTATTCTGGTTCAGATATGAAGTAATTTACACTGACTTAAACCACAGACTCAAAATTTCCACTGAATATAAGTGGACAAAAAAATGCTACGTATTTCATTGCAAGATTATATGTGTGCATAAGAGAAATTATAGCCCAGACAGAGTAACAGAGGATCACCAGAAAGAACTTCTTATCAACAAAATAAGGAACGTTATAAATTATTCCCTTTAGCTTGAAATTTCACTTAGAAATATGTCACCAGTAACAGCAAAAATATAATACAGGGATCGCAGTCTGTAACAACTTCATAAAACATCATATTAAATTAGAGAAGAGGACACAATAAAAACATTAAGCAATTAGTTCTAAAATTCTTTAAAGAGTGAACACCAGGCTTAAAATCCCCAGGTCTGTACAAGATCAAAGAAAATGGCAAGGGTCTTACTGAGAGTTGATCTCTTTCTGAGTTGGTAGTGGTAGAATGAAACTTTGATGTTTTATATACTTAAAGACATAGATTAAAATATTTTAATGAAGGTAAAAATGAACTCTGAAGTGGCCAGCCTTAATAAAAATGATACCGTGTACAGTTCTGTGCTTGACTTGCTTACCAACGTCTGCTTATTTTAAATTGGAACTGCAGTATCCAAAGATCTGAAGTGAATGAACACACAATTATGTTCTCGTCTCTTAATTTGGTCTTGTTGATCCTTTAGGCTCTTTTAAAATCACAATGGCAAAGATTAAAAAAAAAAAATCTAAGGTCTTGACCTTTTATGGGTCTATGAAATTAATGTAGAGTTCATCGCTGGGAACATGATCATTTTGGTTGAGATAAATTGAAGCTGACAAGGGGACAGGCTCAGAGGGAGCAAAACCCACTCTTCTGTGAAAAGCAAGACCAATAAAAATGTTTCTGTATTAAAAAATACATATTTTTATAAATATCAATATCAATTGTCTGTGTCCCTCAAACAATACAAGATTCAGCAAACCTGAGTAAATGGTGTAAAAATTGTAACACTAACTAGTTCGATTTCTTTGCAAATTAGTGAAAATATAAGAATTCTTATGTATAAGGTTAGGCACCTCATTTTAGAAGACTGACATGTTGACCAGTAACACTCCTTGTTCCCACTGAGTAGACCATGGTCATTAAAAACCACAGCTTGAATTTTCAAAAAGCAAAACCATTAAAAATGACTAAAAGGCAACAGGAACCACCAAAGCAACACACAATTCAAGAGAAGAGAGCTGCTTTGCTTTCCAAAGAACCAAACTTCTCTTAAGGTCTTTCCTCCAACAAATGGAACAGAGCTGCTAATTACTAGTCAGGAGAGGTGATCTGGTGCAACATTACCAGTGTGGCACACCAGCCCTATGCTTACACCTCATTCAAAGCGTTCCTTTTCCCTCAGACGCTGAGGTCACATTTATTGAATACAGGTCTTTGCTCCAGGCCTGCAGGTTACTCCTTTCTGGGTCCTCTTGGCCAGCCCCAAGATGGAGCCAGGCTTGCTCCCCAAGGGTACCCTCCTGCAGGAATGAACACGTGAATCTGTAAATTCTTTGGGGCAGGAACTCAAGGAGGTTTTTCTTGTATAGTGGTTTCCATACCCAGCAGTAACAGCTACATCCTCATAAAATGCAGCACTTAAGATGGTCAAGGAAATAGTCGCAGCATGACAGAGAGAGATTACAACTTCATTTTCGGTCCCATCCAAAATTAACATGAAATGATATTGCCAAGCAAAACAGCCTCAGCACTTAATTTGGGGCATTAGCGATGCCATTATGAAATATGAGCTGCTGATTCTCATCCTGCCTCAGAAGCTTTTTATGCTTCCCAGATCAGCTTGCTTGGTGAATTAATCAGATGAAAAAGGCTCAGTTCGCCTGCACGAGAAACTGAAAGGATTGTCTGATGGCTTACGAAGCTATGTGATTTGTTTCATGGTGTGGAGACACTGAAAGAGAATTTTTATTAAAAAAAGAGGTCTTGGAACACAGTCCTGCATGTGGTCAGCTCAGTGGGGTATCATTTGAAGCAGAATGTGAACAAGTAGAATTGAAATGGAGGGATCTTTGAAGAGTAATGAAAAAGGGGCTTTGGTTGCCAATAAAACAACTGTTTGGGATACTGAAGGGAGATTCCACAATCATTTAAAATAATTCTGCTCGAGAAATTTATTGTATTTTTTTTCTTAGGGAACAGGGGGAATAAAAGGTAAATGAACTCTTCAACAACCTTGAAGCACATTTCACAACTTCCTGAAATTTGCACGTGACCATAATTTTCTCATAGCAACTGCTCTTCAGGAGCAATGTCTTCCTCCTCTGCCTGTTTATGCTTTATGCCTGGTTTCAACTCTGCTGCAAGCCTTTACTGTCTTCTCCGGTTTCTGCAGAAGGGATAGGGATGTCATGGCACAATGCCTAAAATACTAGATGCTGCTCAAAGAATATACCTTAAACCATGCAAACAGCAAAAGATATACCTTGCTTCCCCCGACTGTCAGGATTTGGAATTTCACTCTTTTTACCTTGTCCTCTTTGGCATGAGCCCAGCCTTGGAGCTCTAGAGTAGGAGAGAAGGCCCTGTAGAATAAAACTAAAACTAGAGGATATACAACTGTTTCACTCAAAATCTGTGTAGTTTTAAGATTAAGGATCTCAGCAGCTTGAGGGACCTACCTTTCCCTCACATGGGACCTGTCTGATTCTTATTATTCCCTCTTCAGATGTCTTTTGGGAGGGGGAGTTGAACTCCCTCCCATCATAAGTATAAGTTATCTGGGTTGGGTACTCAAATTAAACCGTCACACTGCCTACCGCATAGAAAAAAATGTCTTGTTACTTGTACAAATATATATATAAAATTAAATTCCTACACAAGCGTTTTTTACATACACTTTAATTATATATGTATGTATAGATTTACAAATAAGAGATATCATTTAGCTTGAACTCTGGACATTAGCTTGAAATAAATATGGTCATATAAAAATAAAATTATATTATTTTTCTAGGTAGGAAAGATATAACTTTCCTGATTTTTCAAAATTTTTCATATTTGTGATCATTTTTCCATATACTGGGTTGGTTAAAAAAGCTGAAATTACAATCTTCTCTGTTGAGCAGTCAAGCCAGAAAATTTGCTTAGATTACACAAGTTTCTTAGATATTTTGGAAATGCTTTATTTTGATTTCTGCTTTCTTCAGGCTATTTTTTTTTTAAATTTTAAAATATAAAAATGGATTGGACTTTGTTTCTTTTCTCCTCCTCTTTGCCTAATTTCCTAATCTGAAATGTTGAAAAAGGGGAGTTTTTGGCATCTATCCTAAAATGGTTTGGGATGAAATATTTATGCTTCTGTTTCACAAAGAGCTTTGGTTAGACCAAACTAACATTTCTCTGGAAAACAAAACCAAACAGATTCCCCTCCAATCCCAGCAAGACGTCTGAGACGTCTCCAGCTAGCCCTTTGGAAATCTTCACAGAAATGCCTCCAAATCACCACAACATCAGCAGACCACTGAGAAACTGGGAAATTGTACCCTAGTCTGTTCTTAACTTAGAACGTACACCAAAAAATGGAAGGTCTCTGTCATCAGTCTATGCTGATAATTAATATAAACATGAGGAAAGGGGAGAAGTGACGCTTGGATGACAGGGCACTACATCAGTCCTGCCCTGCCACCGTCATCCTTCTAGACATATTTGAGCTTTAGTACTTTTCTAGATTACGCTATGGCAATATGGTACCTCTGCAAGTTGGCCTCCTCTGGGGATGTGTGGTCAGTAATTAACAATGCGCAGTAATTTAGGAGAGAAAGTTAAGGAGAACACCTCATTCAATTAAAACTTGGCAAGGCAATGCAATTATCCATCCTGGACTTTTGCCAGGATGCAGGAGCCTGTACCTTATCACCTAAAAAAAAGCGATGTGGGATGTATAATCAGTATAAACCTCTATAAACTGTTGGGTTTTAATTAATTTTTTTAAAGCAGTATTTGGAAAGGAGAGAAGCAACACAGCTCACAGGGCCCTGATGAAAACCAATCCATTTCTTTTTCCTAACCTCACTGATAATTTCAGAGAATGTTGTCCTTAGATAAAATTAATTCAAGCCTACTGTCCAAAAGTTAATCCAAATCTTCTGTCTGCCTGTCTAATTGTACACCTATCAATTTAGGTGTAACACCTCAATATGCCTTGATATGAGGCTATTTCCATGGAGAGTACAGTACAGGGTTTGCCAGGGCATCATGTTGCTTCATTTTATACTCATGCTGTCTCAGATCAGCTGAAACACCCGGGACTAACATGTCCCCTCAGTCTTTACTGTAGCCGAGAGGACTTTGCACATGGTAAAGGCTGAATAGCAAAGAGGGATGTTCTTAGCTCATTGCCATGGGGGGTACTTTTCCATGACATCTACTCATTCAGTCTCAAGACTGAGACCATATGTAGGTGTGTGCTCCATCCCTCCTACCTCCCTGCTCATCTGTGCCAGTGAGGATGGTACTGACGGAGCTGCACACGTGCTCCTCTGCCTGATCAGGCAAATTCCCACTGTGATGTGCAGGAATTCATCTGAGTGAGTAAAGACTCTAGTCTTTCGGGGATCCCTGATAAAAACTGGTCACCCAAATGATACCCCAAGTCCGTATTTATGAATGATTTCTGTCTTTCCCCCCAGCTTTTCATTGCTAAGAATTTTAACTTTGCTACCTGCTGCTGTTGCTTGTGAATTACCCATGAACTTTGTTTAGTGTTAAGGGAGTAACTACTTTATCTCTTTCCTAGATGCAGTTTCCCTAGGAATTGAAGTCCGCTTATACGCTACCAGAAACAACAGTTGTGTTTCACATATCTACTCTTTCCTTTCCAATGACTTTTGGGCACTCAAGGGTAGAATTTCAAAGAATGGATCAGTCTGTACATAACTTACGATTTTCTAATGAAATATATGTCCTGCTCTCTGGGTCGCTACTCTGAAACACATGATCACAAAAAAAATAAAACCTTGTGTTAAATAAATATTTACTAGCATGAAGGCAGCCTGCTGAAACACAAATTTACACAGGGAAGTGAATTATGCATCTAATTCTTGTGGCTGGTTCCTGCAGATTGAAAGCTAGAATGCATGGTGCCTAATTTCAAACTGAAAACTCCTCGGTCAAAAAAAAAATAAATTAGCTATGAAATATAAATTTTAAGATAGCAAATGGAAATTCCACTCTAAGACCAAAACTGGTGTGCTTAGGTCGTCCTGCCTGATATCTCACAAGAAGATGTGGTTGGAGAACGGGCTTAAAGGGTGAAGAGAGCAAGGCCAGAAGAGGAGGCTGAAACATCTTCAAGAGAGATTTTAGCATAAATGCACCCATGAGAAAGCCAAACTCAATGGGACAGTCAGAGGACTGCTGAGTTTACATAGGTCTAACAGAAAATTTGCTTTCCTCTGTTTGAATAATGGGCTTTAATCCCTCTGTAGAATTGAGCAGATTTTTGGGGCCAACCTGTGATCACTGATATTTCTTACTGGCAGCAGTGAGGGCCAGAACCTGCCTAGGATATCCTGAAAAAAGTATTTTTTCAAAGGAGACAATGCTATTACAGTCTTCTGCTAGTAGCTAAAAGAAAAGTAAGCGTCACTTCTAGAAGTTATTACTTTCCTTTTATGTAAGTCTTTCAATGGTCAGTGGATACTCTCTGGGTCCAGAAGAACCAACAAGAAGAATTACTGAAGATGATCTTTATAGCCTTCTCTGTATAGACAAAAAAGTAATATCTAGGATGTAGATGTCAAAATTATGTGGAAATCATTAGAATTGCACTAGCTATGGCAAATCGTATACTGCAATCTTATACTTCTTACAGAACATATGTTGTCATAGGAGTGGAAATGTTGGGTAGTAATAAAGTTGTTAGTGTTATGCAAGGGAATTTCAGTCCCAAATTCTCAGAAAGTATGAGTGTATATAGCTATTGGAAGGTAGCTACAGTTGTATTGCTGTATACCAGCTAAATTTATAGCCTTCTGTATAACAAGTATGGGTGAGGGTCAGATCTGTATTTTTTTAACTGACTCAAAACAAAAAAGATCAGAATTTATCTCTGAGAAACTACAAAGAAAAAATTATCTGTGACCTTCCAGAGGATGTTGGGTAGCTCGATCAATGAGAGAATAAGAAGAAATAGGTTATGACCTAGACAAAGGAAATGAGCCTTGGTGAAAGCTTTCGCTAATGCTCACTAATACTCAGGGAGTACAAGAAACCTGATGTCAAAAGTGATGAAAGTTTTGATGCTGTAGGAAGATACAGTGAACGTTTTCTGCCATGGAAGAAGATGAGAACTGATTTTAGCAGGCAGGGTTGATGATTTCACGCAGTTCTGCTTTGCGTTTATGATCAGATCTATCTTTAAGGCAGTTCTCAGCTTATCATATCACCCTAAATCCCTAGAGAAAATGCATCTTATTTTCCGTATTTCTTGGACACCTTCCAGTCTGTGAAGATGGTTGTTTATCCATAACCAAGTAGGGTGCTGGAAAAAATAGGAGCTTAATAATGGCCAATTGTATCAAATAAGCATATTACACACATGGTTTCTACCAAAATTTTCTCAAATCTTGAAAAAATCCTGCACATAATTCATAACAGCTTTGGCTTGTAAACCGGCACTTCCTCTGCAGATGACAGTAGATTTCATTAATCTTGGCAGTATTAAAGGGCAATATTTTAAAATAAATTAATGTTCTGGAACACTTTCTTCCATAAGCTCTGCATAAACAGACTTTCTTTCAGTAGGATTCCTCTTTCCACTCTTTAGTTTCAATAAACTATTTTAAAGAAGAGAGAGGGGGAGTAGCCCAACCTTAATTGTGCCACGGCTTCTCAAAGTTAAGAAACACCCCCTTCTTTAGCTTTTCTTTCAAGTGAAGAGATATGAAAGGCAAGTCATTAAAAGCTTTTCCCTTGTTTTCCTCCAAACTAAGCTAATTGGGAGAGAAACAGTAAGAAGTGGGAACAATTGTCTTAAAGCTTTGAAATTTCACTTGTTTCCTTTCCCAAGAACTTATACACTTACATTCCAATATAGTGCCCAGGTTGTGCCCTGCTTTGCAGTTTATAATAATGCATGAAACTGTGTGTTTGACCTCTTGATCACAAACGCTGGCTACCAATGCAGAACGTAGCAATTGATTAGCAAACCAGTGACAAAGCAATGCCATCACATTTTGTGGTCAGTGGCATTAAAAAAGCCAGCGTTTCATTTATTTTATTCCTGTGTGGCTTTTGTTAGGTAAAATTACGGATTCAACCAGAGCCTGTATAGGTAAGAGCCAAATAGCGGAGCTAACTCACAGGTGGTGTAGGTGGTGCTGAGAGTGAATGGACAAATAGGATCTAATCTGAGGTTTAGGATTGGTAAATGCTTCACTTTTCACGCTGCCTATGGAGCTCCAGGACAGGTCTGGCAATAGATGATGTAGGTTTCTTCCAAAAGGAAATTTTTCCGTGTGGCTGGGGAAGTTGAGAGCCCCTGGCCGTGCTTTAGGCCTGTGAAATGAAATGGAGGAGCTTTTCCATGAAGGGGAGGGGGCTGCACAGATTTGTTTCTCTCACCCTTCAGCCAGCTGCAAAGTGGAAGCACATTAGCTCTGCCGTCTGGGCCTTCAACTCCTATAAAGGCTTGTGTGTCAGGATTTGTTGCACAGTGTGAAAACCAACCATTAAACCAGCATACTTGTTTGTCAGTGAGCTGATATTAATTAAACTTGCTCAATTTACAGTAATAAAATAAAACAAATTTTTCCAAGTGTCAGAGTTTTAAACACAGTCTAGCATCTGAAAAACATCTTGTTTGTTTTGGACTCTTACAATCCCCACCGTGGAGCTGGAATTTTGCTAACAGCTCCTGATACGTGAGCCAGAAGGGAGGGAAATTCACTCTGCCCTCGCTGCACTGCCTTTCTTTGGTGCTAGCAGATGATTAAGGACATTAAGGTTCGCGTGTCAGTAAGTCAGGCAGACTTTAAACCCTCACCTGGGGCTGGTGTATCGAACATGAAGACGCCGTATTTCGTAGTCTTCTTCCTGATCAGAACCATGGTTTCAGGCAAAGTTTGTTTTTTATGTAACATTTAATATCTTGGTAGTTGCCAACTGCAACGGGGTGAAACATTGTATACCAACTGTCAGCCTCATGCAAACGTTTAAAAAACAGATGCTAAATCTTTGAAGTCATTGTTAAGTTTAATAGCTTCAGAAAATCATTACTCAAATCCATTCCCTAAGGTCTTTTTGTCGAGTTCCAGAGGACCTAAACTTAAAACAAAACAAAACAACCCTCCAAGAATTTATCTGGCAATTAAGAGGATTTTTGCTGAAGTTTTTCTGTGGAATTAGAATCTGATGATTCCTAGAAGCTGTATAGCGAAGCGCTATCAGGGTATTCTGAAGGCTCGTTGAATAGTCTCCAAGCTGCCTACCAGTCATAAATACTGTATAAAAATGCCGACTGCCGTGTTTTGCATTTTGTGCACATTCCCTCTAGACTATAGCAAAAGCACAACGTGGTAACCTGTGTAGCTAAAAACTATGTGGTGGCCTCGGTCTGCTAATACCGATGCCAATTGCTGACCTTGCTGAGGCTGCAAACCCAGCCGAAAAAAAAAAAAAGGTAGCCTGAAATGATTGATCAGTGGCTCCTAATGGCATTTTTGTCAATATCCAGCTGATTTTCCTGTTGCTCTTTCTTACATATTTATACTATTCACAGTCTGGCAAAAATTTACAAAAAGGTATCCAAGTGATGGTTTCACAGCAGGTGCTGGATCAAACAGGTCTTGTTCTTTGCCCCCTTGGGAGGCCTACATGGATCACAGGAATCCTGATACTGCCCTTCAGATGACCTGTAGTAAAACTGCGGAAGATATGCTCAGTTTCTTCCAATGAATAAACAAAGTGTACATGAAATATTTGTATAAGTATGAATAGGGGATTTATTTTTCTATATATACTGCTTGCCTATGTAGTTGATTGAAAATGGCATGAAGTAAATCTTGCCTAATAGATACTTATATAAGAATTTTATTTAAATGTCCAGCAGTGTAAATGTCAACATTTGCACTTTGATCGTACTGTGAATATACTGGTTTCAACTGGATAGGGAGGGAAAAATATTACAAGAAAATACGTGGGCTTTACAAGGAAAAATATATAGTGGGCTTATAAAATGCAGTTTGAGAAAGTCTTAGTAAGCTTCAAAGACCGAGACCAAAAAGTACTCTGTAGACTTTGGATCTCATCCACTGCTCTTAGCTTCAAGCTGCAAGTTAGAAACTAAGACAGACTTTTCGTAACATACTCATGTCATGTTTAGGCAATGCCAAATTATTTCTCATCAGAGCCGAGATTTATTGCAGCTGGGTTATGATTTTTTGATTGTGCTAACAGTGAGATTGAGGTGGCTGTCCTTTCCAGTGCCATTAAAGTCTTTGTTATGAACCCCAAGAATCAGAAATCTGGAGGTGGGCTGAAGAAAAACACAGATAAATATTCAACATGCAGCAGACTGCAAAGAGCAAACTGGAGCACGCTCGTAAAGCTCACAGAAGAGAAGTTAACCAGCTGAGCAGAATGCCTGCGCCTTGCAACAAATAGTGTTGGAAAATCATAAAATGGACCATTAATCCATTTTCATGACAAAAAAAATGTAAAAAAGAATTAGAAATAGTACTGCAGTGAGCCATTATTATTAAAATGTTAAGTGTGCTGCCATGCATGCACTTTTGCAATAAGTATTTCTTGTGTTTGCTCCGAGTCAAAGTGTAGCTGACCCAGTTTCAGGTAAAAGTGGCACGAGGTACCATGTGAAACCCTGATTTTCCTCCCCAAAAAGATGCCACCATTTCTTGCATAGTTTGAGGGACCCATAGGTTCTGCAAAACAATTTTGTCATGTCAGAAACAGCACAGAACTCTTTTTTTTTTCCCCAGAAATGCAACAAAATTAATCAGACCCCCTTAATTTACCCTGATTAGGCTCTGATACCTCAGCTAAGTGATTAAATCAGGCTCCTTTCCTCTGCGGTTAGGCTTGCCTAACTTTGGAGCTGTTTGTCTCCTTATATCAGCTAAGTGAGGAACTGCAGGTGTGCTCCTAACTGAGGTGGGATGAGCCTGAGCCAAGGCCAGTGAAACGTATGGACTGCACTGATTTACAGCAGCCAAGTGTTGCAATCAAACACAAAAATCCTGGTGCTTTTTCTCCTACCCCAAACCCCATTTGCTCTGCAGTGTTCCTGCGTTGCCTAGAAAAGGACAGAGAGATGCTTGTTGGGCTGAAATTACTGTTTTCTGATATGAAAGCACGTTTCTATTTGTTTCTATTTTTCAAATGACGATTTAACTAATCTTTACAAAAAACCCTCTGAAACCTCTAGTGTTACCTGTGCCAAACAAAGACATGATAAAGCCAACCCTTGAGGCTGACACCGAAGTTAGCCTCGCAATCCCTTGTGTTACACGAGCAGTTCATACACAACAGATGATGCTGATCTGAAATCAGGCTTGGCATGCTGGCTGTAGCTGTATTATTACCACATGGAAAACTATAATAATTTTTTTCTCTTGTATCCAGCAAATTTCTCTTTCCTTTGAGGCACAATATATTTTATTCTACCCTCCCTTCCCTCCTCAGGTTTTATTTCTCAAGCATATTTTCAATAAGCAGGGAAAACAAGAAGGGAAAGGCAGTCTTTCTCGTTGTCCAGTTTTTGTGCATCTGTCGAAACCAGATACAGATATCTAAAACTACCAGAAATAAATAGCCAATTTTCATTTAATGAATTATATTTTTTTTGCCTGACAGCTGATTGTGATTGTGATCGGTACATTAATTATTCAGATTTATTAGTTTTACTGAGATTCAGCACTGGATTTTCTTGGCTGTTCGCCACAGAACACATCTGACTTAATGTCTACATTTGCACTTTTGAGAGCCCAGTGTTGCTGTTACAAGGTAAATTGAGACCTTTTAAGGATGCTCAAACTTAAATCAACTCCTAGTATCAAGCAGAGATTAGAAATGTAGCCCAATTGGACCCAATTTATTTTTTTTAATGAAATAAGGCAAATCCCAAGATGAACGCCTTCAGTCTTTCAAAGTTTTCTCATCAGTAAACAACAACAACTTAAGAATCTATTCCCTTTCTTGTCGTGGAGAAAAATAATATTTCTTTTGAACCTACCATTTTCTGATCATCTTGTCTGTAGAAAATGTCCATATCCATCGTGCTTGTTTTCTAGTATAAGCGCTCTTAAATTAGCTGTTCTTCTCCTGGCGATCACTGTTTAAGTGGCGCTGCTCTCCCTGGGCTAGCTGTACTGATGAAAAGCCAGAACTTGATGGTGATACACACCAGGACAAAGCATTGTTCTGCAGAATCTGGCTGATGCCAAGCCCAAAAGTAAAAGTAGCAGGATTGGGCTTCGTAAAGAGTAATTCTTCTGAAACTTTCCTCTAAATTCTCTGACACTTTACATATGGAGGAAAGTTAATAAATGGTAATAAAAGAAATGAAATGACTCACTTTAATTTCCTCACGTAACTGAATAATGTTTCCTTTAGGCAGTAATTATTGTACTGAATCCACAAAGTTACTTTCAGAACGCTGGACGCAAATGTCAACAATGAAATAATAAAATTGAACACTGTGAACACCTTGCTAACCATCTGTAAACCAATTTTCAAAGAGAAAATCACATCAGTAGAATATTTGACCCATACAGGATCTTGCAGATGTTTTGCTATAGCCTTTGGGATCTACCTCATTTCAAGGTCTATATAGTAGAAACAAATTGTGCATTTACGCAGCGAAAGTCTAACTGAATTCCCATAAGAATCTTCAAAGGCTTTTATGTTTGACCAGGCGCTGTGTTCTGCTACTTTGGCAAAGAGGTATTAACAACGACTTGTTAATAGTAATGGAGCCATACCTTCTCCATATGGGTTCCAACACTTAGAGCTGTATCATCTGTCCATATTTAAAAGCTCCACCTTAAAAAGATGATAAATGAGACCAACTTGACCTGGCCTTACACCAAGCCATGGATTAAACAATTTCTTTCAGCTTGATTGGTGCTTTATTGAGGAAACCTGCTAAGTAAAAGCTCTTCAGTCACAGTGCTTAAGTATCAAAAGAGTGTATGGAATTCGAAAAACACCGCCAATGTGCCAGACAGACCCTGAGTTACCAAGAAGACAGAGACCAGCTGCACAGGACTCAAACAGCGAACCTTTCCTGGATTCCCCAATTCCTGTGCTATGTGCATCTCTGACACATACAACCTCTTAAAAGATCGTATTCTTTTTCTACAGCAAAAAAGTCAGTGTGTTTTCGTGTGTGTGTTTATGGATATACATGCAGACAGTGGATTTTATCATTACTTTGTGTCCCTACCATACATTAATGTTAAACATAAGCAGCCTTAAAGGAAGAGGAAGATAAGTGAAAGACACCAAATGTAGTTTTTAAGGTGAAAAATCCAACACACAATGGAAATGAAGTTTCTGTGTTTCATTTATTAATTACTGTTCTGCAATTCTCTCTTTTAGGATGCCCTAAGTTAGTTGGGAGGTTTCCATTGTAGGCTTATGTTAACCTTCTTTTCGAAGGTTATACACCACTTCGGGTCAGTGCTGCAAATAGTCTGCGTCTGCTTCTGACAATGGGTTCAAAGGGAAGTTTAAAACCCCTAAACACCAGTGATGAATATTAATGTCCTAATGTAGCCACAGAGAGGTTTCGTTCAGTTTTTGGCTCTGTCTTGACACACATGAGGGTTTATCACGCGTACAAAATGCCTTTTTCTTTTTAATTGCCACTAGGGTTTTGCCTTGACGGCAGCTTCTGCTGTCTAATGAGTTTATTCTTTCACACATTATTATTATACGTGTTCAGTGCAAACAATCTGCATTGTTATTTTAATAAAAAAAAAAAACAACCACAAAACAACAAAAGAAAGAGCAAAGTAGGGACTCGGGGAGCACACAGCATGTCTCTCTTTACAGCTGGTCTAATCTGATGCTCAGTATTGCCATAGCAACAACACCGGAGGAGAACGAGAGCCGGCTGGAGCCTCCTCCTCCTGTTGATCACGACCAATGGATTCCTAATGCAGAACCCGCACTTCCAGGTTGTGATTTCTACCTCTTTTTTAGGAAAAATAAAAACCCAGGCCTTACCCTGTTTTAATGTTACAAAGTGCTGTGTAAATGGAGTCAGCACAAAATTGTTCATAGGAACAGAACTTTTTTTTTTAAAGTTTGTTCATTGTTCAGATTTGTACCTTTTAATGAATTATTAGAGAAACCGTAATTTTACTAGTGTTTTTTAAAATTAGTTCACTAGCAAAACTAGATTCTGCTAAACGTAAAACCAAACCAGTGCAAAAAACTTTTGGAAGATTGTGGGAAAGGTTTTGCTATGAAGAGACTATGACCATTCTCAATCTTGCAAAACGGAAATTACTTCACAATTTAAAAAATACTTTTCTGATAAGCTGTAATTAGGATCTACACTTCCTTTTATCATTTCTCTCAGAATTTGCATTTTCATTATAAATCTTTCATTATAAGTTAATTAGGAGAATTGTAATTCATCCTAGCCTAGATTTCTGCCCTACCTTTGAAGTTCTGCACCAGGAATGTTTCACAACTTGTGCTTTCTATTTGTTGTTCTCAGTGATGTAACAGTATTAACATCAGGGTTTTTTTTTAATCTGTAAAAAATGATGAGGTGAATATGAGGTGCCTTATCAATATTACCAAGAAAGAAAAAAATTTTGTCGCTGCTGAATGGAAACCATTTCCAAAGATATGAGTGACGCAAAGGTGCTTTGGAGTCATTTGCATGGATTTATAAAGGGCATATCACGTTTCACAAATCGGACAGCCTTCTACAATGAGATGACTGGGTTAGTGGATGAGGGGAGAGCAGTTGATACTGTTTATCTTGAATTTAGTAAGGCACTGCCTCCCACCTCATTCTTATAGACAAACTGGTGAAGTATGGGCTAGGTAAGTGAACGGTGAGGTGGACTGAAATCTAGCTCAGCTGCAGCACAATGCTCAGCTGGAGGCCAGTGGTGTATTCCCCTGGTCAATACTGAGGCCGATGGTGTTTAACATTAATGATCTGGGTGAAGGAAGAGTGCAACTTCAGCAAGTTTGTGGATGACAAAACTTTTTTGGAGTGGTTGATACACCATATGCCTGTGCTGCTATTCAGAAGGGCATTGATAGACTGGAGAAATGGGCCGACAGGAATCTCATGGAGTTCAACAAAGGGAAATGCAAAGTCCTGCTCCTGGGCAGGAATAACTGCAGGCACCAGCACAGACTGAGGTCCAACCAGCTGGAAAGCAGCTTTGCAGGGAAGGCCCTAGAGGTTCTGGTGGGGATCAAATTGAACAGCTGCCAGGAATGCATTAGGAAGGGTATTGCCAGGGGATGGAGGGAGGCGATTCTTCCTCTCTACTTATATATATGTGGTGCCACGTCTGGGGTGCTGTCTCCTGTTGTGGGCTCCCCTATTCAGAGTAGTATCATAAAGTTAATAACTACCCAATCTTTAAAAAGATGTTATGGGTGTCAAGATGACTTGCAGTTTTTAATTTTGGGCAATACAAATAAGGGTAGTCAAAAAGGAAGGTGCCTAACTTTTCTCATTTGTGCCATTGAAAATATCTTCCCACAACAGTTTTCCTTCCAAAATCCAAAGATTTAGGTGTCCACTTTATACCACTTAAATGTCATCACTTAAAGTAACCACTGCAAAGACTCCATCAAATGCCCTCAAACTGTGGAGCATCATTTAGCCCTGCTGTGCTATGAATATTACCTGGCAATGAAAAGATACAACTTGCAACGTAAAGATTGACCCATCTGCTATTTATTTAGCCTTGGAAAAAGTACTTCTATATCAGACAAACAAAACAAAAATGGAAAGAAAAGAACTATTTAAATGCATAGCACTGATAGGATGATGTCAATTTATGAGTATATTTAGTTTACTTAATGATCAGAGACTTAACTTCATGTTTGTGAACTAATATTATAGTATCATGGAGGACATAAGTATATTTAGCTTCTGTACTGTTCAGTGAATCCTGTCTGTACCTTCATAAACTGAATATGTGAAAGGCCAACCATGAACAACAGCAAAAAAGATCCATAAGATATTAAATTTATGGTGATCACCTTCTGTCTGCGTAATAGAAATTCTCTGAAGGTGCTTGGCAAGTGAAGGAATTCATAGCTGTTAAATTACGTATGTATCAGCTGCAGTCTATGGTTGAAAAGCCATGTTCCAGTCCATAAGTAATGGTGTCCAGAAATATCCTATGTTGATCTGTATTTGTTAGGGAAGGTCAATCAAGGCAAAGCCAGTTCCCAGATTCCTGGACTGGAAAAAACAAAGGAAGGTCTTTTTGCCTTTCTGTAACTAAGCCTCCAGTATTTCTTTTGTGATCGGTGTCCCTGTCCAAATCACTTTTGGTTTAACAAACTTGATCTGCTGCTTCTTTCTACTTTGGAAACACCTTGGAATCTCTTAAAAAGTGGAGTATTATTTGTAAAGTTCTTGGGATATGTATGTGTGTGTATGAGTAAGGATTTTCAAGGCTTTAATATCTTTCTTTCCTCTCTTGTTAATGGGACTCATACTCCTTGATATGAAGAAATCCCTAGGAAACCTAGCTTTTCATGATGTCTGGCAAACCTCCAAAATATTTCAGCTTCTTTACAACAAGAAATAAGCTTTCTGATGAAACCCATCTTTTTGGATGTAGAAAGGACTTTCTGTGGCAAAAATCTGCTCTTCCCTCCAAGACAGGAAATACAGGAATATACTGTTCCCTCCAAGATAGATTAGTTCCATAGTTATTACTTCCAGTTTTATTATTAATAAGGCATGATGTTGATCATCTTCTTGTCTCTTATTTAAACAAGATGGTCATACGGTTCTTTCTAGTGCAGCGTTGTGTTCTTTTCAGAGTCTGTTTCCTGAATTCTTATTTATTTAAATACCCAAGCACTGCTATCGGTTTTAAGCTGTCATCTAATACCGTTCCTTGGGAGAACTCTTGCAAGTGTTCTATCCCATTCTATCACCTGAAAGAAGTAACAGAAAGAGCCAGGACTAAAACAAAACATCCTTCCAAATGACCACATATCCGGGAACACAAACATCTTTAAAGGATATCTGGAAATTGAATTAGTTCAGTCCTTCTCTAGAATTATAAGGGATCCATTTTGCCTGCAAGGCACAACCCAGTGAAACATGAAGTTCAAAATGCAATGCCACAGCAGGAGCAAATGACAGCGCATGTGGATTTGGAGGGGTGCAGATGAAAGCTATGGTTTCCACCATTTGAGCAATGATGTGGGGCCTGTAGAGTTTTGGACTGTAATGATCCAGACGATAGGCTGGGTTCTGTTTCAACGCAGTCTGGAGATGCAGAGAAGGTCTCAAACCGCAGATTCCTGGTGTTGGATATTACTGCAGAACTGTTACTTCCCTGGATTTGCAAATGTGTGAAATGGCAGTGAAGAACATAGAGATATTCTTCCTTGTCATCTATACTGATCCATAGAAAATCAATCTCATTGTGCTCCCATTTTACCTCTGCGCTTATAATGCTCTAAGTAGTTATAAATTTTATCAAGCACCTTCAAGTAGTGTAAGGTTTTATATTCAAATTTGATCTGCTAGTACAATTCTAATTATTTCTTTTCCAATGTAATCAAAGGGCTCTCCCCCCCATAGTAAATTCCGACATGCTGCATCTAGCAATACTCCAAGCCTTAGGTGACGTGTATTTGGATAAACAACATGGGTTGGTTACTCTCGCACTTGACACAGTGCACAGGGCAATTTTTCAGAGGATTAGAGTCTACTCTTGAGTTGCCACTTACATGGGATTACCTTTCAGTTTGGACTCACAGTATCCTAAGCCTCTTTCTGAAGGTCAAATTCTTTTTTTTTTTCCTGGATACGTCAGAAAGATTTAATAGCAACTGTTTCCAAAGGGGATTTTCTTGCAAAAAACAGGCCTGAAGTTACTTCTAAGTGTTTCTAACTGTCCGAAATTCAAATTAATTTCTCAAGTTCTCATAGGAAGCATACGGTTCCAGTGTGAGGTAATTGTTTTCCATCTGGACACTGTCTGGTGGTGGTATTTGCTGTAGTCATAAGTAAATAAATGAAAGAGTCAAATAAATGAACACATCTGTAAATAATTTATTTGCTGATTGATGGGTGGTAAATAAACTCTAGCTTCTTTCTTTGGCTAGATTCACAATTGAAATTGTGGAATGAGATATACATCAGCATGCTAAAAGTCTGAAGTTCAAAGGTAGGATATGAGAAAGCCTCTAGGGATACCCAGAAACTCCAAAGAAGTGGCAGACAAATTCCAGTTAATGCTGTCTCTGACCTCAGCAAGCCCCTAGCTGAAACGCTTTAAAGCATGATAAAGCCTTTCTTGAAATCCTGCACTGGTTGCCTACCTGCCCTCTGTTTTGATCAGCTCTCTGTAGCCAGTCTTTCAAGGAGAAGAGTGATATGGAGACTCAGAAGAAGTTTACTTTTAAAACTGATGATTCTGTCAAGGACAGACAGGAGTAAATAAAGCAGAGAAGGAAGAAAGCACAAAAAGTGATGGTGCTTCTGGCTCTGTGGAGATTTGGCAGACTCAATTCAGTGTTTTCACTTGTTCAAGGCGTTTTTTTCCCCCTTCCCTTCTTTCTCCGTGCGAGCTCTCAATAAGGCAAAAATTGTCATATGAACCTTCTTATTAGTCATATTAATATGCGCTTTCCCACTAAGTTGAATGTTTCTGCTCCTGAATAAGATTATCTATTTATTGCTGAGGTTCATTAGAAGAAAAGGGGACTATCAGAACTGAGTGAATGGGCAGCCTTGTATCCTCCAAATACTTCAAACCCAGCCTTGGAGCACTTGCACTGAAGCAGGGAAAATGCCTGCAAAAATGACTTTTTAGCTTGAGCATTTGTACACTTACTGAACTGAATTTCAAACAGGACTCATTCAGATGTCAGACTCTTGCAATTAAAAACTGTGCTTGGCTAGCTAGTTAGTTCGTTATTACACACTTTATGGTGTGAGCTGCAAATTAGCTACTCAAAGTCCGCAGTTCAAAGGATTTGCAGGCCTAGAATTATTCACTGAACAAGATTGTGAATAATTTCAAATAATGAATAAATTCAATATACTTTTTGTTCTGTCCGTGCATAGCCTCTGAAGAGGGAGAGAATAAAAAGAGGAAATCAATCAGATAAATTATTCATCGAGAATTATTTGTTCAGCTCTAATGCTTATGTACTTAGACAATATTTTCATTGGAACAGACTCTGAAGAGCTCTTCAGCCTGCATATATCTCAGCCACAATTCATCTGTAAAAGGTTTTGAGGTTCTTGTTAAATGCAGATGCCTAGACCAAGTTGTAGGCAGTAGGATTTATCTGATTTTATCTCCAAGTTCTTGACTAAGTTGAGCTACTCCAAGAATTGTTTAACGGGAATTGGTTTGTGGAAGAATTTCTTTGTCCTTGCTGCCTCTGCATTTGGAAATAGTCTGAAGTGATCATTCCAACTCTGCTTGCTGCTGTTCTTGTTTGACTTGGCCATTTCTAGTCTACTGTGGCAACCTAGATGTTTCCTTTCAGGTTGCCTTTTCATCATGTAGTTAAGGAAGACCATCAACAGTGAATCTAGTCCTATTGTGAAGAGCTACCTTTCTGTACTAATTTTCATTATTTTAAAGGAAATTAAGATCAAGGAATTCATTGAGACACACTGCTCAGATTAGCATACTGAGCAGCAAATACAGCTTCCCTTAAAATATGTATTAATTGTTGAAATAGCTTGTCACAATAGTAACAGATTCTACTGTTTGTCTGCTACTTGGTCAATACTATATGTCTCAAAAACAAGAGGCTGAATCTGGAAGGGGATATATTTTTCCTGCTTAGGGTAACCACACTTGTAATGTGAGTATCTTTGTTGCTCCACCAGGTCAATGAGACCAAGGAGCCTCTGTTCTATCTTGTCCAAAATATAGAAAGAGAATAGAGGAAAAACCACTGAAAAGGGAAGAAGATTAGATACTGTAGATATTTGCTCTTGTAATAATAACTTTCTAACTAACATGAAGAAGTTCTGTTTTTCTTCCTCCTGTCAATAAGCATTTTCTTGCAATTCACTTTATTTCTGCAAGCCAAAGAGATGTCTGTCCAAAGGGACAATTCATGTAGCTGGTAAAAAAAAAAAAAAAGAAATAAAGCTGTGAAACTCTTTTCCTCCTTGCTGCAAAAAAAAAAATAATAATTCCCTCATACATTTTTACTGTCATTCTTATTGCATCCTTACTGGCTGGGAGCAGGGGGCTGGAGCTGGGATGTTGGTCTTGGCTCTGCCACTGACTTACCATCGGCCATTGATCAAGTCACTTAAGTTCTTTTTGTCTTTAGATGTTATGCTAACATCTTTCATTTATGTTGATGTAAGAATTTGGGAGAAGAATGATCTTTTATTGTCTAATGTACAGAGTTTAACACAGTGGGGCCATAATCTTGATTAGGATCTCAATGTGGTACTATAATAGAGTTAATTAATACTTGACAGTCTGAAGATGGAGGTCGGGAAGGAAATGAGGCATAACTTTTGAGTAACCCTTAATCCAGATATCGTAGGTGCAAAGGAAATCACAAGGTAAAGTCAAACTTTGTTTCACAGGGCAATTCTGTAATCTGTGTGACAATAGCAAACGCAGTAAAGCATGTCTCCATGGTTCTGCAGACAAAATGTCTGATGTAAAGATCTTTTTCCATGCAGTTAATAGTCCAATTTAAGTATAAGGCTCTCTTATTGTCACTTTTGAGGGTTCTTTATTTGATGACTGTTTATATTACTTAGATTACCTATTGGCTCCATGAATCTTCATTTCACGAAAGACATACTGGCAATGCAGACAATATTATGAACTCAATTCTTCCCTAATTTGCCTGAGAATATTTAGGAAGAAAATGTTCCTGAATACTTCCTTTCCTTATTGTTTCTTTCTTCCTATTTGTGTGATTTAGTGTATAGCGTTGGTTTCTTTTATTCCATTTAAAAATTTCCCTAGATTTGCAAAAGTTAAAATAGAAAAAATAGAGAACAAAACCTTTTAATGGTATGATTTCCTGCAAACTGGAAAGCGGGTGAGTTTCCTACTAAGTATATAGTAAAATGTAGCCAACTCCACGTGTAGACTGATACATGGGAATCCTCTGGCTTAGTCTGCACACATTGTGCATGACCGTTTCACTCTGTCTTTGCTTCACCGAGGCAATTTCACAGCATGATATCTAGAAAAAAAAACAACAAACAAGCAAAAGATAACACAAGACACTTAAACTAGAACAGGTCAATTAAAAAACTTATTAAGAAGCAGTTAAGGTTCTGTAGTTGCTACATACAGTATTCAGCAGAGAGTTGGTGTGCCGGAATGGGTCTTTCTTCTCTTTCCCTAGGTATCAGTTACTGTAAGTGCCCAAGGAACACCACGAGCAGCAGAGACAGCTTCAAAAATACTTGAACAAATTTGACTAATTTTGCCAAGTGTTGCAAATGCATGAATTTGCCAATTAGCTCTATGTAACTGTGTTATCTGTCAGCAGATAGACTGAGCGAGCAGATTGATTTTAGCATAGTACTTATCTGCGGGGTGAGAGAACAGGTCATTTGTAGGAGAACCATGCCAGAAGATGAGGTGAGCTCTGAGCTGGTGGGAGAGTCAGTCCCCAGGCCATGCAGGGCTGCCTGGCTACATCCCGTGGGACACTGCTGATGGGCAATTCGTATTAAAGTAAAGGGACACTGAGGAACTCAAAACTAGGTTATCCTCCAAAGGCCTCGTTCTGGTCCTGCTGAATTACCCAGGAAACAAGTCACCAACTTTAACAAGAGCAGGATCAGATGCTAAACCCAGACTTCACAATCTCACAGTGAGGCTTACACCAAGGGCCAACAGCACAACACTTCCACGCAGATGGTGACCACCACATTTCCGCGTGATTCACTTTGGAGAAGTAATTGCGTAATGTTTGCACTATTGCCAGCCTCGTAGCTACCCTTGTCCTGGCTGTCTTGCCCAACAGACTGTTATGGCTTCTGTTGTCAAGGGGTGTCTGTGGCTGTGGAAGAGTTTCCAGGATTTGTCTGTGAGAGAGTGACTGCAAATGACCAGTTCCACAGCATACACTTGGACAATGTCAAACATGACTACTGTTGGCACTGGGCCCTCAAATGCAAGTTTGTGTCTTTAGTTGTTGTTGATATCTGGGGTAGAATCAATGTTTTGCCTGAATCAGACACACTGGTTGATGACACAAAATTAAAATCTCTAGGGCCATTCCAATTCTAATCACTCATATTGTTAAGAAAGTTTAACATATAGCTTACTGTTCCTGTACTTAATTCTTTTGTATTTCAATTATATTCCAGCTGCTATGATGCCACTGAAACTTTGAAAAATGTTCTTTGTCTGTGACCGTGATGTCTTTGTGTGTGGCTTTCATACTAGAATTAGATATTTGCTGTGAAAAGATTATGAAGGTGTTTGGGAGCTGAAAGAAAAAGACGGCTATTTATATTTTAATATTTTGGCAGCTTGGTAAGCGTAGATGAAGCATGGTTGTCACCAACCAGAAGAAAAGATCCAATATTAGTGCAAATCATTCAAGAACAAAGTTCAATAAACAAAAAAGCCCCTGACTTTAAAACAAAATGCAAAAAAGGTCAAAAGTTGTTTGTCAGAGACTCAGGAAAAAGACAACAAAAATATATTTTTAAATCTACCTTGGGAAATTAATACCGAGGTAATTTTCAGGCTAGGGCTGGAAACGTAGCATTTTGTCATTTTAGAATAAACACCAAAAACAGATGCCACAATTTCATAAAATAAACATGCAGTGAAAGGGTAACACAGACATTAGCAGCAAACTGAGACAGTAGCCAATACAGTATGATGAGAAGGAATACTCAGTATGGTGTGATGTGCGATAGAAGCCATTAGCCATATGGTACAGTGTGAAGAGGGCCTCTGTGACTAAGTAACAGTTGTATGTTATGTGGTTTATAAAATAATTATGCAATGGCAAGCAACTCTTTTATAATTATTGTCTGTTTCAAAATATTTCTGCTAATCTGGAGGCATTTACTAAGTTGATGGATGCAGGCAGTCTGCTTCCTGTGTCTCCATGTTTGTAGATGATGCGGTGCATCATCCTACTAAAGGCAGTGACCATTTTAGACTTGGCCACTAGAGATTGTATTTGTTTTTCTTTTTCTGAAAAGCCGGGGAATATCCACATAAATACATCATGGCTCGCTTGAATACCTGCCAAGGAAGGACCCAGTCGTTACCCTTCCGTTATTCATTGCCACCCAGTTGCTACCCTTCCTTTATTCATTAGCATCTCTAAAAATTGGAAGTGCGTCACCAAAAAACCCTAGTCCTCAGCCATTGTGGATGGCATAAACTGATGAGAATTTCAGCAGATTCTGAGCTTTTAGGGTTTTTATGCTGTTTCTTTCAGGCTTATATTAGAATCTACAAAACTATCAGCAACTGAAGAACATCAAACAAATTTCCTTGGTTTAAACAACAAGAAGACGGCACTAATTTCCTTTTCCTTTTCTACCGCTCCTCAAGCAAGCATATGGAAGACAAGTGCCTGTTAGACATTTGTAAAGTGCAGCACTTTTGCTTTGAAATGGGTATAAAATAATAAAGAAATAGGGTTTTGAGGAATCTATTCAACTGCAAAAGCTGCTAGCAAGTGACACTTGACATCCAGAGTAGCTAGAGGTGCCCAAGTCCTGGTTGTCCAGCTCTAAGAGGCAAAGGTGAGAGTTTACCTAAATCCTCCATGTCCTGTGACCCTGCAGTAGATGGAACAGCTGAATGGCAGTGCGGTAGGGATGTGGGACTGAACAGCACCAGCTGGGACGCCAAACCTAGTGCCCAGAAGACAAGCATAGATGCACAGCTTGGAGAGGTCCACAAAACATCTCTTCCCTTTCTATCCCTTTGACACATGCTACAGGCCACAAAACACTTCCCAGCTTCCCCCAGTAAACTTTAGATCTACCGTAAAAGACCAAAAGCCCCAATTGTAAAATATGACAGGAAGAGCACAGGAGAGATCAAGGGCATTGCCAGTACAACAGTCTTTGAACATCCTCTGTCTGTCACACCCACATGGGTCAGCTCTAGCTCAGTCCTGGAGACAGTACAGATCAAACGTGATTTTTATTATATGCATCTGGTGTATTGCTGTTAGTGGTCTAGAATAGCACATGTATAATTTCACTGTAGTAGGTAGGTCTGCCACCTAGGTTTTCAGTTATGGAGTGGTTACTCAATGTTTTCATAGTGCAGGTAATTGATATGAGCTATAACTATTGAACTAGTTCTTATAATAAGGACACATGTCATGAGAAATCATAGAAACTAAATCTGCCATCGATGAGGCTTCTGACAAGACACCAGTGCACTAAAATAAACTTCTGGTCTACGTGCAAGCAGTGCAGGTGTAATGAAATTTTTTGCTGTGACTGAAAACCTTTTGCAAGGCTTCAATCCAATGACATGCTTTGTACCACATTTTTAACACCGAAAAGGGATGTGTTGTTAAGTATAATGCAAGGATATACATTAGGAAGTTACAGTACACAAAGTAACACATGCAAACACATACATATATATGTGTACATAAATACTTTTTCTTAGGAGAAAAAAGTGATTGTTCATCGATGAAAGCAGCTGGCATGACTGCTGAACCAGTTATTTTATTTTTTCTGGTATTACTAGTGAAGATACCACTTTTCATTTTTGCCAGCATTTGTAGTGTAAATGAGGAGCAACCTATCGTAAAATGATGCTACTGAGATCAAAGGAAGCAATCCTTACTACCAAGCTAAAATCATTCTGGGGAAATGTTTTTGATTATGGTTAATGATGTAATCAAGCCAGTAAACTGCCTAGAAGTTGGAGTTGCAGCAGGCGTACAGCCTGCCCATTACAAAGCACCTAATCGACAATAACACAGAGGGAAAAAAAGGTGTGATGTAGCAAACAAGATGCCAGTTAAATGTTTACTCTAATGGCACACAAAACTGGACAGATTTGATTAGAATACTTATGCCTATCTTCTTAAGAGGAGAATACTGAACGGCTGAGGGTTTAGCACAGAAAAAAACCCAAAAGCCAAAGGTGGAGAGGAAAGGACCAAAAAGGTCATTTTTTAACATCTTTGATTTCATTCTTTAAAGACCAATTACTTTCCTGTCCCCTGTGGGAGAAAAACATTCTTCTTCTTAATAGCAGAATCATTCTAAGACTTCTCTGATTCATTTTATATTTAGCAGATTACAGTTTTGGAGTCATCAGTAGGAGAGAACCCAGCAAATTGACAGACCTGAAATCATGTCCTTTGATTGTAATTGACAGGGAAAGCGTTTAAGGTAAAGAAAAAAAATATTTTATTCATCTTTGATTACACTGTGATGTGATTTGGTGACATAATACAGCTGTGAACTGAGGCAAGAAAGGCAATAATTCCTACTTGAGGCTTTGACATGATGTAGCCCTTTAGTCTTCTTCAAACCAATGCCTCCAGCTACAATAGTCCCCTTGATGGAGTCTAGACAAATAGATATACAGACTGCTACAATTTAAAAGGCAAACTGCTTTAAAATAACATTTCTCTAGGCCATGTATTTTCGTATTAAATGGCTGATACACGTTTTCTTTATCAAAATTAAATCTAGATAATCTATTAAAAAATCACACACTGGATAAAAATGATTGACTTCAGAAGGGTCTTAAAAGTAATAAGAAAATAAACTATTTTTCATACCTACAAAACAATCGAATCAGAAGCACCTACTAGAAGTGAAGGTGCATTCAGCTAATTCACATGCAGAGGCGTTAAGTACTATATATGTCTTGTGTATATCTTAACTTTTTTTACTTTTTTTCTTTGTATTTCATCCTCAGAATATCTCTTTAATATTCCTAACAAGTTATTGTGTCAGGATCTTCAAAAGTACTTAACAGCACCTGGTTTACAAAACCCTTGGGCATCTCTGAGAGTTCAAAATTACTGTAAGGAATAATATTGAGGAAAAATATAAAAAGAAAGTCAGTACAATAAAAATTGTATCACCAAATTGTAGCTACCGTAGGTGTGTAATTTCAGATAGCCTCTCTGTGTGTTCCTGGAGGGTTGAGTCTGGCTTACATCAGCCACCTAATTTGGATTGACCTAGACTGGAACCTGCCTTGGTGGGCTTAGACTGGGTATCCAAAGTGAAGTATGAGAGTTCCCATGCACCCAGTTATGCTGAAGTTTCTCACAGTGCAATTCCAGGAGGTTTCAAATGTCGTGCTCATTACTGAAATGTTTTCTTACAGCTACAAGATGTGAGGAATAATTAAGAGATCATCCATTATCATCCTTACAAAATATGTTGCTCAGTTCTGAAAGGAAAGTGCACTTTCATGATCAGTTCTTGCTAATGATTGGGTTCTGCTAGCACATTGGGTTTTTAGACATCAGCAGTTAACCTAAGGCAATAAAGAAAATGTTAGAAAATTCTGTCACATCTTCAGTATGTGAGTTACGGATGTTTGAAAAACAAGTGATTTGGTTGTCTTGACAAACGCTTTCTGATGAGACTGCAAATTCAGCAGCTCCCACAGAATCAAATTTTTTTTATTCATGCCACTTCTCAACTATTTTTTAAAAACTATCTTTCTAAAATTCTTTGTAAAAGCCTTTCTGTTGTCTGATTTGAGCTACTATATGTGGTTCTGAAAATAAGGTACCATAAAGAATATATTCAAGAGAATAGTGTTATTTCATAAGAAGAAAAAACAACGTTCATCATCGAACAAAGTTCATCATCATCTTAATTTATTTTGAATCTGTAAAGGACTGTTCTGTATCACTCTTCATTTTTGTAGTTATTATTTTCAGAAAAAGACAGCAGTGGCAGTTGAGTAGACGGAGGTTCCCATTGCATGGACATTTTGTCACACAAGCTGAGCTGTCTTCCCTAATATCTTCTTTTTTATAATTGTCACTATGGCCAAACTACAGTGACCAGTTCTATGAATAAAATCATTCAGACTCCCTTCCCTTTCTACAGAGATTGCCAAAATTTTTTAAGTTAGTTCAAATAGTGATGATGAAACTAAACAAGCAACTTAATCCATCAAAAAGCAATTGGATACTGTTAGGAATTCTACCTAGATATTAACGGTTCTGTGTCTGATGACCCAGTTATACAAAATACTGATATCTTTCTAAGTGTATTCTTCTGTGACATGGGGAGTTCAGAACTTCAGATATACGGTGCTGTTAAGGCACATAAAATATAAGAAAAGAAAAAACCAACAAACCTAATTAGAAAGCTTCAGGTGAGCTGAAAACAGACATCATAACTACAAACGTGTAATGATCCACCCAATTTTATCACAGTATTTAAGAATTACTAAAAACAGGGTAAATACTTGTATTGTGGAATTAACCCTTTATTGATCGCATGTCTGGAAAAGGCAAAATAGTATAGAGGTTTGAATCTCTGCATAGTAGTTCTACATCCCAAGCTAGAATTACCCATCTGCTAGGATGATTGTCTGTGGGGGTACATTGCTCTAGTTTGTTATAGTCTTGAATAATTCCCAGTGCACGTTAGGAATGGTATTCATGGCCTGCAAAACATTAGAAGGACAGGAAGCTATTCATCTATCTAGTTGTACAAATCAAGTAAGAGGTTGGTATTTTTTTCTTTTTCTTTTTCTTTTTTTTTTTCTTTTCTGTTTGGTCATTGATATTACAGTTTCAAAATCCTGAATCAAATCCCTGTGAGAGTGGACTTCAGGCTGAATACAAGTATTAGGACAATTAAAAAATTTAATATCTAATAGTAACATTTAATGACCACTACAGGTTTTATATTCACACAGAGCTGGATGCTAATATTTTTTTGCAACGCTACACTCTATCTATTGCTATGAATAGGCTTGGAGATTCCAGTTAGCACTCATGAAGGAAATTCCACTCAAAATGAGGTATCTTACTTTACTAATACTGTTGCATCATTCAGCAATTATATATAAAAGTAAGAAATACTGATTAAACTGTTTTAGCATATTTGTTTTCTGTTGCATTTTTCACAGTCCATTTTCTGTTTTCTTTGCATTACCAAGTAAAGGAAAAACCCTAAAAAATAAATTTCAGATGAAATTTATAAAGTTATAGTTAAAGAAACATTATCCCTAAAATTACCATTTGAATGATAAGCAATTTTGGGAGTAATTATAGTGCACACTCTACATTCAATGCATTCTGATATATGGATAATTACTCCTGGTAATATGCGTTAGTTAGATTTTATAACAACAATAACAATTTATTGCAAAATTAATTCCTTGGCACAATTTAACATTTATTGATGTGAAGTCAAAGTGAATTGATTTTATTGCAGACCACTTGTGATACGCTTTCCCTATGCTCCTGCCCTAATTGGTTATTATAGGTCATTTTGGTATTTAGTTTAAAAAATAAATTAATTTGGTACCAAGGTGCATTTAGTAAAATGGCAAGATATTTACAGCTCATGTGGTTTTATTTAAATAAAAAATGGTAAGGTAATGCAATCATCTTTGGTTATAAAGTGATGGATGAATTGAAAACATTTCTGAATCAGGTCAATGGTAGTGATGATTAGTGCATTGTTAATCAAGTTGCTGAGATTGCTATCAAAAGCTTTATCTCTTTCACTCAGACTGGTGAGAGGATCATGAATATTAAAGAGATTCAAATAGATCTGCACTCATGTAATATGGAGCACTACAAATGAAAAGGCTAAATGAACCCAGACTGTGACTTTATGCACTGATATATCTCTTAACTAAAGAGGAATGTCTAATCCATTTCTATACTTGTATTAGGCTACATATATTGCAAGCATACAAAGACATGGTATTTCATGTACCATATTCATTTTATGGGCTAAGTACTTATTTACTGCCCTATCAATGTGAAGAAAAAATAGCTGTGGAGAAGGTTTTTTTCAGGATAGAAACAATAGCTACTGTAGGCCAGATTTTAATTTCTACAACACCGGTAAAAATCCAAAGTAGTGCACTTGAAATCAGCAGCCTCATCTCAATTACATAGCTCTTATTTTACGCTGACTTACCTGAAATTAGGATTTAGTCCAGTGTGTAGTTTAATTATATGTCTTGAATGCACACTTACTTTAGATCTTAGGGGAGATATAACAAATAATGTATATAACCACAATGGATGGTGCAAATATGTGGACAGTGGAGGCCTGAAACCTGCAAACTGCAGGTATGTGCTTAACTGTGTGCTCCTGAGAAACTCCACGGATGTTCACCTGGATTAACCAGGGAGATGAGGCTAAGGAGGTTCAATTTTGCAGGCTCAAGGCCTTCGCTAAAGCCAATTCTTCATAATCAGATATAAAGAACAAAAATTCCAGAAGAACAAAACAGAATGAACCAAAATCTAGACTCATGCTTATGTCTATTCGACAATTAATGTGTTAGAAAGGAGTTGAAATGTCAGCAGCTGTCTTGACAGGGCAAGATACTGATTCTAGACTGAGTTCTTCTCAAGCGGGTTTAAATGAGTGTAAAGACTACTTAATTTTGTACGTGTGTAGAGCCTGTAGGGATACCTTTGCACTACAGCAGTCTCTAGTGTAAACACACCTCCATTTGTCTCAGATGTTCTGCCTTTCTGTGAGCAATGGAGCAGGAGTTCAAACCTACTCATGACTGCCAACTATCAGAGGTAAATTCTTACACAATTACCACTTTACAGAAATGGCATGGAACTAAATTGGTAATGGCATTCAGTGAGGTAATACCAGTGCAGTTTTAGATAGGCATCTGGGTAGTTTTCTCTACTGTTTTGTCAATACACTGTGGTCATTTGTTGTAACACTGTTTCTAGTCATACATAGTTTAGGTGATTTACATAGAATTTACTGAACTTTTACTGATGTCGGCAGCAGAAATATCAAAACTTTAAAAGTTCTTGCAGGTAATCCTTGTTTTGCACAGGCTAAGCTGTTTTGGAGTGGATGAATATATATAGACAAATTATATAGTGCGTGTGTGACTATACTCAAAATCATATAGTACTAGATGAGGGGGGCTTAATAAACAGCATAATAAAACTATTACTTATCCTCTGGATTTCACATGCAAGCATGGTTTCCTCTGCATAGGGCATAAGAAATAAAATATATGGCACAGGAAATATCAGATCACAGCTTCTGAATCTGGAAATTTACCTTTTATCTGAGAGAGACAAAGTGAAAAACTTCACCAGCCAAAGACAGTCCCACTAATTTATGCAGACCACCCTGAGCACAGTGCAAGATGGAGACCACCAAAGTCACTTGTTACGGTCAAACTACATGAGAGACAGTCCCTCATCCCTCCGTGCCTCACTCCTGTTTAGTCTCTTCCCAGCTTAGAGGCGTGCCATTAATGACCCCCCTGACCGCTGAAGCAGTTTTGCCACGCTCAACACTGTGCTGTGTGAACACATTCCAGACTCTAAAAGTAAACACATTAAAAAGCCCCGTAGTTCTCTCATCACCTCCTCGACATCAGGATTTTTGATCTTTATTTCTGAAGGAAGACCATGTTAAGGGGTGGATTTTATACTTTGATCTGAAAACGCTGGGATACCCAGAAGCGCTTGTCTTTTCGAGGAAGACACGCATCACTGTGGGTGAGTGGTCAGGAGAGCTTTGCCTTCCATAGTCTGAACTCCAGTTTTTATCTTTGACTCTAGAGAGCTCAGTAGACTGGAGATCTCTTGGGAGGTCATCCATGGTAGCTTTGGCTAATCTGATGGATGGCTTCGAAGATGAGGAGTAAGACCCTTAATATAACGAGATATTCAATGAAGAGGCAGGCAGACATTGCGGTAGCTTGTCTTACTAAGTGAGATTCTGCATTTTAGTTAGCTGGAACTCTTGAGGTAATCTCTTTATTGGCAAAGCTGGTGTAACACCAGAGCCTTCAATGAATTTGCCCTTATGTTTACCAGGGCTGTATGTAGCCCAAAGCACATCTGATTTCTTTCCAGACATTTGAATTCTAGATCTGCTGATGTGCTTACCCCATCCAGTGGGGCCTCGCTCATCTGCATCACCTCCCTATCGCCTAGCAGACTCAGCTGTAATTGTGGCAAAGTTGTGTCACCGTGCACCTGAACCTTGAAAAAAACAAAGACTTAAAAATGAATAAATAAAAAGGTGAAAATAAAATGCAGCAAGTTTTTTACACATAAGATGTATTTCAGAGAGTGATACAAATGCATTACACAGTAAAAAGCAGACACAAATGCAGGGTTTAGCAATTTAAACCCCTTTCCATCCTTACTGCTGGCTGTTAGCTAGCTGTCAACTGACTGAAGTCAGCCAGTCTCTCTATCTTGCATCATCTTTGTTTATGGGAAATACCACAACAACAGTCCATGTAATTGGACATGAGGAGCTAGTGCTTAGCTCTACTACCTGTATAAAAAAACATGACTGCTATTTTTTTCCCTGATTTATCCTGATGCCTCACTTAGGTTCTTATTCAGCAATTTAAGTCAAGGTGAACTCTGCTAAAGTTGGCAGAGTTAAAGCAGTGTAAAACTGATGTATATGAATGGGAGGAATTGTGTCCCAAGTCTAGAACATGCTAAATTAACATTTATGTGCTATTCTGCCTGAAGAACACTTCTGGCTCCTAAGTGCTAAGGTATTTGAAGTCTTATTGCAAATCCGCAGAGCAAGGGATGGCTTACATTTAATCAAAGTGTGGAAATAGTCATTGAATACAGAAGCAGCAGTATGCAAAGGGAAAAGGGAATGAGGGAGCCTGTACAATAGTTCCTCAAGGCAGCCATGACCGTCTTGGGTGTTTCTGGTTAGAGCTGTGTTTCATTGTATCATTATTTTAAATCAGCATATTTCATATATTTGACTAGGAAAAATCTGAAAAAAACCCTCTGTGTCCTGCAGAGGGATCCTTAAAAGATGAAGAACAAAACACACAAATCTAACTTGAGAAGGAGGATTATTAGTAGATGCAGGAAGTTGATATTGTTAGTCAAATTACAGACCTATAGACATTCCACGATTGCTTTGAAATCACTGCCTTCACACAAAAATGAAAAGAGTAGTTAGAAAATATTGATAGTTCTTGATCAACTCCATATCTGTTCACTAATATGTGCAACTGTTTGAAGTTCGTAAAAAAATACAAGTTCTGTAATTATACTTAGTCTATAGATGTCTGAAGGAAAAGTAAAACCCCTCAAATTCAGTAGCATATACTAGTGGATCTTAATGAAAAGAGGTGTATGTCCAACAATGCAGCAAGGCGAATGATTTTTAGTAGTTGTTTTTGGATGGAAATGTCAAAACATTATTGCAGATAATGTAGTTCTCAAACATTCCTTAAAAATAGGCATTTAATAAGTTCAGGGCTTTATATAACCTACGATTTGGCCAAGTCATTGTCCTCTGAGAATATGAACGACAGTTTTATTCTAGTTCAATAGAAATGCTTTTCTAGTTGCATCAAAAGGAAGGAATTTATTTAATTTGAAAGGCATTTTCAAAGGATAATCTTAAGTATGACACAATGTCAGAGGAAGTATGGTATTTTATTGTCTGGTGTTCAAAGGTTAGCAAGACCATAAAAGTTGTTTTTATCTGGTGTTCAGGCCCACAGTTTGTGAGTCAGCTTCAAGGCTGACAGAGTTGTGGGTCACAGCCATCTTAATCATTAATACATCCCCCCTGCCCCAAATTTGATCATTTAGCAATAAAGCAGCATTTGCTTTACTCGGCTTGCTTTGAGCACCACCATTTTATTACTGTTTTCTCCTTTTGAACATCGTTCATTATTTGTTCATCGTTATCTGGATTTATAAACAGCACATTGTGCTCTTGTTCTGATTATCCATGTACAGCCTTTTTTTCAGTACTTCTAGTATGCTCTTCAGAGGGGTTAGGGCAATTACACCCTTAATGGAAGTCTTAGTGATGTGGTAGTCTCGAAACAACTACTTGTGTCCTTGACTTTGATCTCACTTCTACCTGTGCAGTCTTGCCGAGGAAAAGCAGTCATGCTCTTTTCCCTCTTCCCTCAGTACCTCTTTTCCCATCAGTTCTAAGCTGCTACAACATGCAGGGCCCAAAAGCTGTAAAACAGCTCCTTTTGACAACTGCTTCCCTGATTAAATTCTCAGCCCTGTGTTTCCATTAACTCCACTGTGGCTGGCATCTCTAGTGACGCTGTGGCTGGCTGCTGAGGGCTGTAATGGCCTGTAAGGTGGTCCTGTGCACCCTCTCCAGGGCCTCCCCCTGCCCGACACAGGCTCCAGGACACTATTTCAGTCCCCCCAGGGCCATCTGCAGCAGGGCCAAACGCCAGCTCCCCGTGGCCAGTCTGCAGGGCTGCCTGACACCGGGGGCCAGGGCTGTTCCCGGTGTCCCCAGGCCTGCCCCCGGTGTCCCCAGGCCTGCCCCCGGTGTCCCCAGGCCTGCCCTGCTCCCTGGCTGGGCCTGTGGGACAGGCCCTGGCTGCGAGGCCCGGCCCTGGGGGACCCCCAGCCGCTCCCAGCCCCTGGGGACCCCCGGTCCTGCAGCACCTTGCGTGATCTGGATTTCAAGTCTTAAAGGAAGGCAAGGTTTACTCCCCAAACTCCACTTCACTCTTTCCAAGTTTCGAGATGCGCTAGGAATGCACAAAGGGCCTGCTAGCTTGTGTACCTGAACAGTGCCACTGTTGGGAGGTGGATTTGTGGTAAAATGCACCCGAATTGAAGGAAATAACGTAACTGTCTGCCATCCCCAAGTCTCAGATCTGGAGTCAGGGCTGTGTCAGTGGGCACCTCCGCTCTGGCACTTCCAGGGCAGTGCTCGGAGAAGGCCCTCCAAGGCCTGCCTGCCTGCCGCAGCTTTGCGAAATGGGTCAGGAACTCTTAAGGATCTTTCTCTTCCTTGTCTCTAAAACTATTTTTTCCTCTATTTTTTTTTTTTTATGTATGTGTCTATCGCCTACACTGTTCTGTTGGCTCCAGGAGAACAATAAAATGCAAAAATAGACAACAGTAGATAGACGAGAACGGTATCTACTTCTAAAGGATCCTTTCTGTCCCTTTGAGGTGACATGGCATCTGGTAAAGCAGTGACCAGCAGCCTTTCCCTCTGATGCCTGGCTGTGCTGCAACCCTGCTATGGAGCAGACAGTAGAGAATTTTCATTCATAAAGACAGTCAAATCATCTTTATAGAGCATTTTGTTCCTTGCCAATCTTGTTTCGCACAGGGAAACCAGACAGCCCGTAGATGAGCAAGAACTGTAGGCAGCAGCCAGGAAACAGCGGTGTGACATACGGGAAAGCATAATCTCCCACTATGGACAATGCAGGTGTAACAGTGTTGCTGACAAATGAAAAAATACCATGATACCACAGCACTAAACCAGCTAATAATAAATGAGCAAAGAAGAAGAAAATTTGAGACTGTATTGAAATGCTGTGGAACACCACAATGAAATTGTTCCTCCAGGATCCAATTCCACTTGTGAAAAGTCAGGCCCCATAGAAAGAGTGGTCTTATTTGCTAGCAAGGGCTATGACATTTCCTTGATCATGAAAATCCACTGCTGTCCTTTGTTTTGTATTTTTTTTGTCAAAGTATGATTAGCACATATATTTTATGCAAAAACAGGGTTAAGCCTTTGAGTAATTATTTTCTCTAGCAGATGATGTCATCTCATCAATAGATACTTGTTCAGCATCAACAAAGTGAATAGTTTACAAAAGCTGGACTTCTTAGTTTAAAAGCATGTGTAGAACTGAGGGCTTTTTTTTTTTTTCCCCCACAGCACTGGCGATACTTAAAAAAGTCTGTTTAATCCATTCTGTCAGCAGTCTCATGAGTTGATGCTTCTGCTTTAGGCTTGCGTTGATTCTTTGGCCAAGCCTTAAAGCTTCATGGTTTTTGCACTGAAACAGAAGCTTTGATGCTTGTGAATGCTGACTGCATGAAGTAAATAATGTGACGGAGGTTTAAACTTCTTCATTTTTTATTAAGCCTTCCAATCGCATATAAAACTGGAAGCAAAGAAAAGTCACATGAAAAGGAAATAAAATCCTATAAACTGAGAATATACTTAATGTTTCTAATCCCCATATCGCACATCCAGAGTCTGTTTCCGCTCCATGGGAATACTTATCCTGACGTTCATACCTCACTACTTCTAAAAAATAAAATAATTCTGTGGCAATCAGTCCACTGATCTGGGGATACACGTTCACCTTTTATTGCAAAGAAGTAGAGATTTCAAAAGCCAAATACTTAGTTTATGGGGAGGGAAGGAAAAACACTGCGCTCATACTTCATGAATAAGCCAAGAGATCTAAATTTGGTTTGAAAGGACTTGGTATTTTAGGAAGGCTTATTGTTCACAAAAGTTATATTTTTGCCTTACTGCAGGTAGTTTACATGTGGAACTCACTGTCAAAGGACATAACTGAAGATGAGATTCGAAGTGGGATGGAGTGTTTGGAGAGGAACAAGACTATCATGACATACAATGACAAAAATGGTTAAAAAAACCCACATGAGAAACCTTATACTTCACAAGTTGTTATGTTCTGGCTACTGAGGTCTCATAGGAGCAACCTCCGTGTCTTCACAGAATCACAGAATGGTAGGGGTTGGAAGGGACCTTCGGAGATCATCTAGTCCAACCTCCCTGCCAAAGCAGGTTCACCTAGAACAGGTTGGACAGGAACACATCCAGGCGGGTTTTGAATATCTCCAGAGAAGGAGATTCCACAATGTCTTTAGGCAGCATGTTCCAGTCCTCTGTCACCCTCAAAGTAAAGAAGTTTTTCCTCATATTGAGATGGAATTTTCTGTTTTCCGGTTTGGGAATTGCCCCTTATCCTGTCACTGGCCACCACTGAAAAGAGTCTGGCCTCAACCTCTTGACAGCCGCCCTTTAGATATTGATAAGCATTGATGAGATCCCCTCTCAGTCTTCTCTTCTCCAGGCTAAACAAACACAGGCCTCTCAGCCTTTTCTCATAAGAGAAATGTTCCATTCCTTGATCATCATTGTAGCCATCTGGTGGACTCTGTCCAGTAGTTCCTTGTCTTGAACTTGGGGGACCCCATAACTTCAGACTGTATTCTCTCTCTTTGGTGTAGTACTGGCAACTTCACAATTACTTTACTCAAAAGGACTTTGATGAACCCTAATCCACTTCTGCGAAAAAACCTCTGGCAGAAATTCCACAAAGGATGTTGATGGCTGCGTTATTAGGCTTTGTCCTTCTGAACTGAGGACATCATCAACAAACAGCAAAAACTATCATCATGAACAAATCTTGGATAGTTTCTCTGTCAAGTACAAGACTAAAAGAGTAGCCCTAGCTTATCCTGATAGGCAGTAAACATAGAAACAAACAGCGATTGTCTGCCTTTGTAAAAAATGGCTCAGACAGAACTTAGAGGGAGGAAAAGTAGGATGTTTTAAAAAAAAAGTGGGCACATAGTAGCCCTAATAAAAGCAAAGGAGTCACTGTTTCTCTAGGGGTTTGAGATGATGATGGTGATGACTCTAGTGCTTTCCCAAGTGAGGACAATAGAAATTATATTTTTAAATATTTGTTTGATTTCTCTGCTTTCTTTTTTTAATTACTTCTTCCAATTTTTTCTTTTTACTAAAAGTTAAGGTGTTATTAGGAGGAGTGGAGTGCAGAAAATAATTTCCTCATGCATCACTCTGGCTCTGCTTTGGGGTGCGTAGGAGAAAATGAAGGTTTTCTCGTGATGGACAATTTCTTTTCTTCCAGGTCTCTCAGAAAGCTGGAATTTTGTTTAACTAACATTCTCTGCAGCTGGTGGTTCTGCTCTGACACATCTTTCTATTTCCACAGGCCTTTTCCAACAGTCTGAGGGGTTAATAGAAATCTATTAAATGCCTTTAAAATACATTTCACATGTTGTTGTGGCTGTTTCCTGGTGTGAATCTCTTATTATTTTACTGACCCTTTTAGGCATCAGCTGCTCCCCTTGTACTGAGCATTTGTAATCCCTCTGATTTGCTTGTGCCACTGGCACAGCAGTTAGTGACAGTGAATCTTTAGGTTTGTGTCTTGTTTTATACATGACTTAAAAATTCCAGAAGTTAAATATTGCTGCTGGACCAAAATGGGTGTGCTCTTGCTTTTGCTGGTGGCCAAGGCCCATTCCCTGCAGTGACAGGAGACTCAAGAAGGAAGAAGAGAGTGTGGGTTTGCAGAGCTGGCATCCAGAGCTGAATGTTCAACAGAGGTGATTCACTAAAAATGTTTTTCTTATTTTATTTTGATTCCAGTTATTTTCTTTAGTTTATTTGCTTGAGGCTGTGTTCCCTTCTCTACACAACTACTCTTTCATGCCCTCTGATGGCATTCTGCTGAACTTCACAATGAATGTTAAATAACTTTATTAAACAAAAATGACTTTTTCATTATAAAGTAGACATATGCTCTGTATTGTTTGTCATTCACATGGAAAATAACATACACACCAGTGTACTATATTTTTACTTGATACAGATCTTAAAACGTATTCTGAGAATCTTTTTCTGGCTAACACTTCATGGCTCAGACACAGCCTGGCTTTTGCCTGTTCTTCTTTATGCATGGGCTGCATAACACAGAAAGTACAAGGGTTGTTTCAGTTTGGTGAATGCTTAGGAGACAAAGTCATAGACCTGTAGGTTGAAAGGGTACTTAGGATATACGGAAGGGACAGGATGTAACCTATTAAGAATAAGAAAACCAATATTTCCCACGTGGAAGGTTCAAAGCACCCACTGTTTCTTGGATGTCTCCATATTGCCCTCTTTCTGATTTGAAGATATCACATGTGATTTAACCCAAGGCCCAGTGCAAAATACATAGTTTCCTTAATTTCAGTGTACTTGGAAAAAAATAGATTTGAAAACTTTTAAGTTCTTTTTACTCAAGTCTCAGTTTATATGCCAGGTCAGGAAGAAACCTTTAAGAACAGAATTTATAGTGGTTTTGTTTATTTGTTCATTTTAAATCAGGAAATTACAGTAAAGCAGTGACATTGAGAAGAAAGATAAATAAAAAGGGTAGACTGCTGGGTGATCACATGGCCAGTGAAGTAGTAAAGGGTCCCAGCTCTGTCAGAGCACATCCCACCATGGAAAGCCCGGTGACATGATGGTCTGAGAGGTTGGGATATTCTGCTCCAGATGATCACATATTAGAGCACAAAAGGTTTAACAAGCTATCTGAGTACTTTTGCTTACTATATTCCCATTGCTTTATTATTTTTTTTCACCAGGTAATTAACACTGCAACTTGTTATCATGGGAGAGAGAAAAGAAATACTAATTTCCGCAGATTTTTCGAACAAGCCCTTGTTCTGAATTAATTATTCTGTGTCATTGTAGCTCCAGAAAAGCTTATACACACTTCTTTGAGGGCAAGGCACAGTGTGGAGATACACAAATATTGTACACATAGACTGTAAGACTCTACTCAATAAAAATATAGTCTTTCCTTTGTACATTGGTCCAGGCGTCTCAGTTATGCTCAGGAAGCCGTAAAGTTTAGTTCCCTCAATATAGTTAGGTACTGTTTTTCTTATGGAGCTAGTGCTGCATAAACAAACAGCTCGCAAGCAGGGGCGAAAATACTCAGCCCAAGTATCTTAATGCATACGTCTTTAGATAGCACTGCTAAGCTTTACAAGTGCAAAAGGGCAATCTTTCAAATAGGACATCCTGTAAAACAGTCGTGCTGACTCCTTCTGTGCCCCCAGAAGTCTTCATTGCTAGACACCTTGTTATAAGTTGATACCATGATGCTCCTGGGAAATGAATGCTGTAGGTCATTATCTAGTTCCTGAAACATCTCTATTATACAGAAAAAAAACATATTCTACAAGCATACGGGTAATGTAAATAAGTTTGATCACGGTGCTTTTTCTGCTATTACCACCTCCCTTTGCAGAACATCAAGATCTGGAAGATGAACTCAGCAGGTGTTTTATCATTGACCTTAGTGGGGAAAAGATCTCACCCAGCAGAGAGCATTTCATTGTCTTTTAGGCTACCTAAAGGATTGTGTGTGTAAGCTAGAGCTTCTGAGGCTGCTATTAAGACTCTCCTTTTCTGCTTCTCATGTTGGCTGTGGCTTATGCAGAGGGAGTTCATGAGCTCTCTTTCCTGTATTTGGACAAGGTTTTCTTTGCTCGTACTTTGCTAAAGAAAAAGAATGGTTAATTTTCTATTAAGGCAAAGATTAAGATTGTCTGTCTTCTCCAATATTCCTAGAAGACTGGTGCTTTTGTAAGGTTCCTGATTATTCAAAGCATTTTTCTGGTCTTAGTGTACTACTTTTAACAAGTTTTCCAAAGAGTGTATTCTGCTGACTAAGCAAGTTGCCTATAGTGTAACTTTTCCTCTGTAGATATCACACTGCTTTATCTGATGCTTCCAACTTTCACTGTCACATTTTCTGACTTTTAAAATAAGGAGGTAAGAGTTTAAAGCCGTAATTTGTATTCCACTTGCAAGGAGCAAGCAAAACATTTCACTAGAGCCATGTTACTTTCAAGTTCTGTCTGTCTGAATCCATTAAATGAACAATGTTTTGCATTGGAGGATGCACAGCAATGAGACAGCAATCCTCCTCTTGTCCTAGCAGCCCCAGAATAAGTGGGGTTTTGCAGTAATGGAGGGAAATGTGTGTTCCTGGATCTGTCATGTGGTGGGAGGGGATGAAAGATGTCAATTCAACAAACTTCTCTGATTGCCAGGTTATGTCAGATGTCCCAGTGACAATCACACTACCTTCTCAACTAATAGGTCATCTTGGTCTGTGTTGACTGGTTGAAGTGCTGTCTTTGTATGCAAGTCTAAACAGGTTGAACAAGAAACCTAAAAATCTATATATTTCACATACGACCCCAGCCTTTCTACATGCCTATCTGGTGCTACTCTCTTTCCAAAAAACATAAGGATTCTCTTGATTTCCAGGAAAATTCAAGATCAGGGAGAAGATAACATGTCAAATGTGGCTTTCCAAATTTAGCTGAAGACGCTCCCACTCATTTCCACCATTTGCTTTGGTGCTTGTGTCCATGTTACCAGGGTCACCTTCCAGTAGTTATCCTCTCCCAGTCATGTCTAAGTCATTGCTTGCAGATGTTCACTTAAAAAAATCAACAAAAAGAAAGCAGTAGTTGAACATGCCAACCTTATTTGGTGCCTCACGGGAGCACTTAAAACCTTGTGGTAATTTAGATAGCATAGTGTGGGATGATGGTAGCAGTGAAGATGTCATATGTAGCCAATTTTAAGTATGTTTGTGAGAGCAGAAGGCACATTCTCTCTCTCATTAACTTTTCTTTGACTTTATAAATGAAGACTTGATAAAAAAAATAATATTTTGACATGCAGTAGGTGCTTCAATTAAAGTCTGACAGAATCAATTGCTATTCTGTGCTACAGTAATGAAAACAGGATTTTTATTTGAAATTCTTGATAAGGATGTGAAGGCACTGTTCTGAGATTTTTCCCTAAAAGCCTTATTTTAGAATACAATTAATAAAATCAAAGTCTATCTTTTTCTTGAAATCCAATGAGGTTAAAATAGATTAGCATTCACTTAGTTCTCATTGTATACCAGAAAGCTGAACACATTCTCTCTCAAACAGCAGGGGAAAAGTGAAGAAAACACAATTTAATTACAGTGTTAGTGTTAAACCCAAACTAGTTAGGAATGAATAAGTGTTTCTGTTGAAATTCTCTGGGTTCAGAGATTTATAACTTGGTGATAAGATTCTCCTAGGGTAGAATTCTACTGCACAAACTTTACTTGGAAACAAAAGATAGATATTTTTCAGAAACTGAGATGTAATAACTGCTAAAAAAGCAAATGAGAATCATATTAATTTTATTGCAGTTTCATGATTTCAGATCCATTTTATTATCAGAGCAGGAATTTTAATTTCTCTAAAGGCTTTCTGTAGCACTCAGCATTGACTCAGCTGCTGTAAATTGCATTGCTCCACTGAAGTCAGTAGACCAATAGTGTTTAAGCTGTAAATTTAATACAGATTTCCAGAGGTACCCCACTCCCAGAACCTCAACTGGCTTCTGAAAGTCCCAGATGTTGTAATGACCTACTGATGATATGGCCTTCACATTTTGTTGAACAAGAACTCATTCTTGAGGAGTCTGCAATGTGGAATTTCTCAAAAAGAATCTTTGGCTCTTTTCTGACTTTTTCTTTCTTTTCATTTCCCTGGGGCAGGAAGGACAACCTTACCTCCTTGCTGCTGAGGAGACCTATCTATTATGTGAAGGATTTGACTACTCTCCAGCAGAGGAGGGAATCGAACACATTTATTACACTACTTCAGGAAGAGCTCTAGACAGCCGAGCAATGTTTTTTTGGGTAATATCTTTCTTACTTTAGAAGCCACATCCTGAAATAACATTTAGACAAACAAGCACCTAACCTGCATAGACTCTGAAATAGGTCACTATTAAGATTTATGTATCCAAATAACTTTAACATCAGATGCATACATGTTCTGTTTTTAAATGGTGCATCTGTCCATTTCTGAAAACTTGCAAATACTGGCATAGCTTACAAACTTTCAGTTTTGCATTATGTAAGTTCCAAAACAGCAGTATAAACTGACACTTTCCAAAAACGGCAGGATCCTGTGTTTGAGGCATTATGGTTCTCCTACATAGAAAAGACACTTTTCAGCAGTCCTAATGCACTACTACACCGTGCAGCTTTTGCATTCCCTAGCTTAATAAATAAATAAATAACCTGGAATAAATGAAATAAGTTTTGGCTCCCTGGACTCATCTAGTTGAGCTATGGTGCAGAGAAATAAAGATTAGATGATTAGACTCTTATTATTTTAAGAGTTATTAACATTTTAAATAGTAACATCAGCATGGGTCATCAGGAGCTGATGAGCTAATTTTGGCTCTGGCAACTGCAGAGACAGAGCCGAAAGAAACAAGGCAAAGATTGCTCCTGTCAGCATCACAGTCCCTTCTTTATCTAGGGGGGCAGAAGGAGCAGGGGTAACCCGTCACACCAATAAATGACTTCTACAGTCTCCTTCTTACCAAGGTCTTTTTTTGTGTAAATCTCTGCAAACTTTAAAAGGGCAGGGTAGGAGACCAGTGACCTAAACAAGGTTTCCTCCTTTGGGGCTCCTGGAGACTGGAAACCCTCCAAATAACTTTTAAGAGATTTGTTTCCTTCCTTGGAGGGTTGAGTGGGATGGACGACACCCATTCCAGTGTGAGATCGACTAGACTTGTCTTTCCCTAACAAGCCTATTTAGGCTTGTCAGAAGTTGATGAGCTAATTATGGTTCATTAGATGTAGAGGAGTCTATATTTAAGCTCATTTGGGGTTGGGATGGGAAAGTTAATAACATAGTTGGAAGTAGAGGGAAACTGTTAAGGCTGCAGAGGATCTTTTCCTAAATTCTGTAAGATTTCCAGATGCTCCCTAGAGCAGAGTGGGAATGCAAAACAGGGTGAACTTTCAGCAGAAAACTGTGAAAAAATGGTGTCACTTCCACAATTACTCCCTTTCCACAGTATGTGTGAGAAATAGCCTAGTAAAGAAGGAGATAAAGAACATAGAAGTAAGGCCATCCTCAGAAAATACAATGCCAATTATGTTTGGATACACTTCAGGCTGGAGGAAAATGAGCAGGTCCTCTCAGAGACACTGTGGTTATTAGAAGTCTTCTGAACTACAACTAAAATCCTCCCATTCAAAATACCAATATTCTGGGTCAGAAAAGCTTGAAGCAAATTAGAGGCTTGTATTACTGTATAACTTCACAAACATTTCATCTTATCAGTACATACAACAAAACCAGTATTTTCATGTTTTACTTATAAAAGGGGTTGTGCTGAGTTTGGCCTTTTATGGTCTTTCATCTTTCACAGGAAAAAATCTCTCTCCTAATTTCCATACCAGGCAAGTTGTCTGTTGAGGCAACCACATAACTATTTGATCTTGTGTTATTCTCAGTGTTCAGCATGTCTGTGTTGCAAGTTCTCAACCCTTTCTGAGAGCCACCGTTTTTGAGTTTTTAACAAAGACATCCCTCCTCCAAAATGCTCACTAAACATTAGCATTTAATAAGTATTATCAAAGACAAAGTGAAACCCAACATAGAATAAAAAGTGATCTGACTAAGCACTAGGAAATCACATTGTTTCTGAGCTGGTTGTAGCGGTTGAAACATAGGTCAATGCACTCAAGTAGTCAGGGTGAGTTGATTTAAGAAGAGCCCTGATGATCTTCGTACTTTCAGAGTCCTTGCGCACCTAATCCATGGTACCCGCTGCACCCGCCAGGCTCCTCCGCACGATGCCCAGAAATGGCATGCAGTTCTGTTCTACCTTGTTTTAGAGAATGACTTCATACGATGCTACATCGACTGCACAAATGACAAAATCTGGAAAATTTAAAATAAGAATCTGGCCTTAATTTACACCATATTCTTTTGTGTCCTTCTAGGGGTGTCTGCGTGTTAGCTTCTGAGTCATTTTCGTTTCAGGATGAATCATTTCAACAGATATATTTTATCAATTGATTCTTGAGTGAGATAGCACATCCTATAAGTACAACATATGTATAGACACTTGTGCTTCTGCTTTCCCTTGAGTACTGCACATTTAGGGGCTTTTTCTTTTTTTAGCATCTCTGATTGTTTTGATGATAACTGCTATAGCACTGTCTTTGATGTTGATGTCCTCGAACAGATTCATTTAAACTGGTAGAAGTCTATAAGCATAAAAAGCAATATTACTTTATGAGTAATAATGCCATTGTGTCAGAGTTATTGCATCATTTCTGGTGGAATAGTTTTTCTTAATGCACAAGTTAAGAGAGTGCACTGTAGATGATTGCTGTTGCTTGCAACTTTAACCCTTTACAAAAGTGTATTAATTTGAAGCTATATATGCAAGATTCAGTGGTTTGCAGAGAATTATATTTTATGGGGTTTTTTTCTGTTTTTTTTTTTTTGTTTTGTCTTTCTATTATATACTTATTCACAGTTTCTCAAAGACAAGAGAGAAAGGTGTAAGTTTGAATTAGCTCACAAATCCACCACTGAACTGCAATTTCATAGGAATTGTAATAAACAACTCAAGTGATTAACTTAGTTTCCTCTGCCAGCTTGTACAAAACAAAAAAAGAAATCAAATGTATGCCTACAGCTATGAAAATATGTGATTTTTTGTACTAAGAGTGCTTGGTGTACATAACAAATAAAGTATCCACACATTCAGGCTTATTTATAATTCCTTTCTTATACATCTCTACATCATCAATAACATGGCAAATAGTTTTTCTAAATTTATAGAATAAATGAAAATAAACATGCATACCACAACATGGGTACTTTTCCCAAATCAAGGATTTTTACTGCTAAAACATTCAGCAATGTATTTCATTTAATCATGCATTTCTCACTCTTCCCACAAGTGTGATTAAATTGCTATGTAAGTAAATTAAGAATAAATTTGGTGGCTTTCTATTCTATTTCTGAATTTCTATTTCTGAATTTTGAGAAAAAGGTTAAAAAGGTTTTCTTAATTTATTGTGTTGTTACAGATATGCTGTAATCTGGTAGATGTGTAAATTATGTAATAAGGAGCTCAGTATTTTGAAGGTGTCTTATGATATGAAAAATGGCCATCTTTTGAAATTATGGGATGTATTATCACAAAGCCAGACTCTAATCTGCTACCAATTTGTGTCAGCTTTCTGCATTCGAAAAGGACTCAAATCCTCTCTAAAAGTAGGAATCAGCTGAAGGTTTGTCTTGGCTTCATGAGCCCACTGCAATTAGGCAGCATGTGAATGTGTGCCATATGCATTTATTGCTCTTCTAAGCATGTGTTACTTTGATGTGTTAGGTTAGAAATCTAACTCTTTTTCTTGGGCAGCCTTCCTCCTGGGTCTTTATACTGCTTAGCAGTTGAGTCCAGACTTTGAAACACAGCCTAATTTAGAGGCGGATGCTGCAGCTGCTGCTGTCATTTCAGCTGATTTTTTTTCCGCTTTGATGTCAGCTTAGAATCTTGGTCGCTGCATCGGTCCCGCAGCCGCCGCAATTCGCCTAACGGACACCACATCATTTTAAGCATGTCTCTTCGCCTTTAAATCTAATTTGGGGAGCTTGACTCATTCACAACGCACTGTTGGTTTAGTGAAACGCTGCGTTCTCACAGAATATGCTCTTCCTGATCTGGAGGAGACACTGAAATCCCTTTGAGTTGTTACATTTAATGTCTGATTAAATGCCAGTGATACAAGAAGATGGATGTATTTTTTTTGTTTTGACAGAAGGAGGATGGGATGCCTTGCCAATCCTGCCCCATCCTTTGCATTAGCAGCTGTACATTATAAAATGAGCTTTTTCCTCCAAAAGCTGCCCTGTTGCTTTTTAAGACATTATATTAACAGTATTTTTCCTGCTCTCTGTAATTCATTTCCGCAATGATGGTACGTGCAAAGACATTCCACCTCAATTCCTCTTGTACTTGGCCATCCCTTGCTTTTTTTTCTGCTCTCTTTCTATGGCTGACATGAACTCAAGGATTGCAGGAACCTTGATCCTTTCTGACGCCTTTGCAGAACGATTTGTCTCAGTAAGGTTCCCTTGCTCAGGCCAAACCCTGCCTTCAGATGTGCATGCATTTTCCCGTTGATTTCAATGAGACTCACAGCCTTCTGAGGCCTCTATTTGGCTTTTAATCTTCTCTAGCTTAAAGAATATAGACAGATAGTAGTTGTCTGACCCTTTTTAATAACTGAGGTCCTTGTGTCCTCTACTTTTTCTGTAGTACAATGGTGTTCCATATCACACCACAAAAAGAGAAAAAAACCCCATACAGATTAATTCTATGCATTTATTTCCTGGATTTACTCCTATTGCAGATACTTTTGAAGTGTTTTTCTCTGTACTAATTACGTTTTCTCAAAGGTGCGATGTTGTGGAGTATATTGGTCTTTCCAGTACTTTCCTTATTATTATCATATTTTGTCAAAACAATTTTTTTGTCAAAAGAACATTTTGAGTAGACTAGTTTTTGCAAGTAGTACTTTTTTTTTTTTTACTTTTGCAATAATGGGAGGGGGTATTTTTCCAGGTTAGATACTATTAGCAAATATGAGAGACACAATGGGCTAGAATTAAACAATTTTGAAGGAGCAGGAGGTTTAAAATTTATTAAAGTGCAAGTATTGAATATTTGAGTTTGTAAATTTCAAGCATTATTAATGAGAATACCAAGTGATACTAAGCGAATAAAGGCAATAAAATCACAGCGATTTTCAACAAAGTACAATTTTTGCAGCAGGGAATGCACTCTTATCTGTATTGGTATTGACGCTACTGCAGATTATTTAAAACTATTAGAAAAAAAAAAAAAACAAAACAACCAAAAAACGTTTCTCCTGGTCTGACATCACATAATTACAGCTATGAAAGATTTTCTGCATGCAAATAGTCTTATTAAACTCTGGGAGCTACACCTTTGTTTAGGAGCTTTTCAGGCGGCATCCTTAGATTGCTGACTCTCTCTTTTTTTAATGTGGGCTTGACAGTAGAGCGGGGGATTGGGAATGTTTTCTTTGTAGTGACAGAAGCTCCTTGCTGCTCAGTCTGTTAAAGAAAGAATCATGTGTAAGTCAAGACATCCTCAATCAAGACTTTAGAAAACATGTTTCAAAAGTTGAGAAATGAAACAAAAAGTCTTCACTGCAGGTCAAAAGCCAATTTGGTCTGATTTAATTTTAAAAAGAAATGTATCCTTTTTAACTTCACAATCAGAAGACTGTTCACACCAATGTCTGAGAAAAGAAGGACTGTCTGTGATGCTTCTGGAAGAGCAGCTACATTATTAATTCCAATAAACTCTACCACAATGATGAGAAACTGAGCAGCTGATAGGTACGGTAGCTATAAATGAGGTATTGGAGGTCTAGACAAATTGTGAGGGTGATGTTAGGTAAAACTTTCACCCTATGGCACAGTCTGTTGCAACAAGACAGATGAGGAATAAAAGCATATACAGAGATTGCTCAAGTTTCTTTTGTTACACTTTGCTTCAGAACAGCTGGTTATTTCTGAGATATTCTGTTTTCATAAAAGACACCACAAAGAGGGAGGAAGGCTCTGGCACAGGATGAGCACTGTGAATTTGGACGTTTGTCAGATGACGGTCTCCTCAACAGCCTGATGTGAGGAGGGGGTAAAGTTATATCACACTGTGGCAATACCCAAATGACTGCTGTTTGAGACAGAAAATTGTGAAAAAGCATTCCTGTGCTGCTGCCGAAGCCTTGGCTGTGAGCAGACCCACAAAAGATGCTAGGAAGCAGTGGACTTTTTTTCAGTGTCAGGTGCTCAGGAACGTGTGATATGCAGAGATGGTGTGTCACCGAGTAACAAAAAGGCAGAGGGAGTGCCCAGAGCAGAAAAACATCATTTCAATACTGATGTTAGCTCCAGAAAACCTAAACAATAAGTAACCACTGACGCATGACAAGTAAAATTTGTTAGAAAAATGACAGTAGGATTGTTTTTCTTCAGAATCTGCTCTTTCATTGACAATGAAATGCCTTACAGTAAGTCTGGTTTAAACATTTTTAGAGTGTAATTACTTCCGGTTTAAAAAGATGCGTGGTGATTAACTATACAAATAGTGAGTAGGAGTCAAGACAAAGTATATTGCTGGGAACAAATCCAAATGCTCATGTTCTGAAATCCTGTATGAAATGAAATGTCTATGTTCTATTCTGCTGCAATCTCAGGGAAAATTGCCCATATTTCATGAAACTGGAACATAAAAAACATCAGGAATTGGTCTCGGCAAGGTGTGGAATAATTTCCATTCTTGATGATGTCCCAGGAGTCTCCCAGAGCCTTGAGAGATCGGCCCTAACGAGAAAGAATATGACCTTACCATATCAGAGCTTCACAACAGTCAAAATCTAGCTTGACCTTCAACAGTAAAGCATGTCCCTCAGGCTAAATCCTAACAAGTCTTGCCTTCAAACCAAGGCAAAAGGCCAAAAATGCTTATCCAGGGAGCAGCGATAGAGTGGGAAAATGAGAGGATCTTTTTTGGTTGGCAAACATCATAGTTTGACCTCTGTGTTCTCGCTGTGCCAAGCCATCTAATCTCCAGGAGGCAGTCCTTTTTAATCTGCCAAGTGGCAAGCTGGCTCAGTACCTGTCAAGACCAGTGTGCACTGCCAGGCATTTGGATTAAGGTTTAGATGTGCGAGATGACATACCTCTCTCCTAAAGCAGGACTGATCTCAGCGAGTCACAACCAACGGTCTGACGCTCCAACACCCTCAGGACCCACCATGCATCGTAGCTGCTCGCCGAGCACAGGTGCAGCAGGTTTTCAATTTCCCAGTCCATGGCTGTATTGAAGGATGCAGGGAAGGTATGGTCTATATAATAAACAATGAAAGGAAATATAGCTCACGCTACATCCGCCAATATTAGGCAAAAAATTAAAGAAAAAAATCACAGAGGAAATTCTTTTAGTAGTAGGAACTTACAATTTAATTTTTCGCATTCTACCTAGTAGATGTTTTTGTTAGATTTTTGATTTTTTTTAGACAAAGTCAGATTTTGAAGAACTGTTTGATGATATAAAAAAATCATTAACTGGTGATTTTAGGCAGGTTGCACTAAGAAGGAAAGATTTTTATTCAAGCAGAAATTCTTCTACCATGCATTCTTAAAAATGAATAAGTTAATTGTAATTAATTAAAAAAAATCTTTGCTAGCCACAGAGGGCAGAAAAGTTACCTGGAACTTATTGCAGACAGACATTGCTTCTTTCTGACAGGACTTTTTTTTCTCATATTCAGGTAGTTATTTAAATTTTCTGTTTCACTAGAAAAAGTGGATTTTTCCATGGATTCACAAAACACACATGAAAAACCCTATTAGCCTGTGGAGGACGAAAAGAAAAAGCACCACTTTTTATTGTTAATTTAAAGAATTAATTATTTTGCAAAAAATCCTAAATTTCTTAAAAGGTGTATCTATTTTGTAGAAAATAAAAATATACAGTCTTTTTTTTGGGTCAATATTATTCTCCCTTGAGAGCTGCCATTAACCTGTTTTCTAAGAATAAGAGCACATCTCTTTGTGAAGAGTAAAAGATTTGCTTTCTCTTTACACTGCTTGGAATGAGCCATCCAGTCTCTATTTCTCATTTGCCTTCATTTACTTTTTACTAAGGTCGCCTTCAGTATGGTTAATAAGCAGCAAGATCATCAGTCACTTCAAAGTGCTTTTGCATTCCATAGTTTGTTTTTTCTGCAGTGAACAAATGGGGAAATGATCTGGTAGAAATCAGTTACATTATGAGTCATCTTTTAAGTGACCTCCTTAAGAGGCCTTTGGGTAGCACATGGGCTTTCCATACAATTACATGTAACAGTTGGCCAGCAAAATATCCTTTCCTGCACCATTCCTCGGCAATGCTGAAAAGTCATTAAAGGCTTTACAAAAAGAATGGTGCAAACCTAGAGAAGTAAAATTTCTACTGATCAATGCTTTCTTTTTCATTTGGGTTAAAGACAGGTTATTTTGCACCTAGACTGATGACTTCATGAGGAATAGATGATGTGACTTCAGATATCGTCTTGATATGATGAAGCCTCTGCTTTCTTCTGTCAACCAAAGTCTGAACCACAAAATTAAGTCCAGACAACTAAAAGGTACGGGACTTCTTCCTCCTTGATGTTACACATCACATCTGCTTTCACTGACCCCAAAACTACACAGCCATTGTGTTTCACTGGTGGCAATGTGCAATCCCTTAGGCTAATACTGATTAAGACTTTGCACATTTAGGGTTATTAAAAGACGCAGCAAGCCCACGGAAAAGAACCCAAAGTATCCTGATGCTGGTACGCAGAATTGCCAACATATCCCCTGAAAAGTGCAATTTCTTCTTAAAGATAACACTCATTGATTGACTCTGGTCAATAGGCATAGGCTTGTTTGCTTCTTGATACGTATAAAGAGTAGCCTCATGCTCCCTCACAAGGAGGACAAAATACTTTTCCTCTCAGACTCACAAGATGCTGGATATTCTTGAAAATACCGACAACATTTCCTTGTTGTTCTGACAAGATGCTATGTCCAACACTGCTTGTGTATTCCCTTCTGTTCCCACCTCTTCCCTGAAGCACTAGTGGTGGTCTTGCTGCATGTCTCACAGATGTTTCTTCCACTCAACTCCTCGGTTGTTTTTCAAGTGGCTTCTTACAGCAAATGTTTCCATGTGTGTATGCTCCTTCCTTTCTGCTGACACCTTTTCTTTCTATAAAAACAATCTGCTGCTGTCTTTCAGATCTAGAGAGAGACCATCCCATACCACAGATGCTGGTTTTCTTTTTAGATTCTTTGGCATTGGTACACATGGTCAGCAGGCAATACCTCCCTCCTGTCTGTTCCTCATGACTAACAATGTTGATGTTTTGTTCTTTCAATCTTATTTCCCTCTGTTACCCTTACACACTCTGTTTCGTTTTTTTTTCTTTTCCTGTTACTCTCTGCTTTCTTTGTACTAGTGGCCCATATGGGATCTCTTCATCTCTCACTACAGCTTGGAAGAAGAAAACCTCACACATTAACTGTTTTACCCCAGTAACCACAGGCAACTTGTATGCCAACTTTTTCTTGTGCTCGGGAACTGAAAAAAGATTCAGCTGTACATTTTCTTTATACACACACACACACACACACAAGCAAAATTAAATTCACTTTCTACAGCTGCTCACAGTACTGGTTACTGACTGACTCTGAAGAGACATGCAGAGATCAGACGCTACCATTGAGTTGATTGCCTTTTTAGTTTGCATGTGATAAAAGTTAAGCTAAGGTTGTCTAGTCATTTCCATTCTGAATGGTATTCTTGTTTTCCTACAACAATTTTGCAATCAAAATTTTTCATATCCAGTCATGACCATGGGCACCAAAAGGTGACTGTGATCCAGCTTGCTTCAGCAATTTTTTGATATAAAGACAAATGAAAAAAACCACAAAAACCAAAAAAATATCCTTGCCTCCTTATAACTGCATTATTTGGAATCAAATTTGTTTGAAATTGCCATAGTATAACTGAAGTTTACGTTCAGTGTATTGCTGAATAAACTCAAGGCCTTGAAAAAAACCAATATGAAAACCAGTACATACTACAGAATGCATGGCTATAGTTATATAGATACACATTTGTGCATATATATATGTACATTACACACCCACATATGTGTGTATATATATATATATCTCAATGCTGTTTTATGAGTATGGCAGCATTCACCTAGATAATTCCTTTTCCGATTTTTGCTTCCTTTTTCTTCTTTTTTTATATGCAATAATATTTTATTGTTCCACTCCAAATAGTAGTGTGTCATGTAGACAGAATATTTTCAAGGTTAATATTGGAAAATACTATGCTTTTTCATTTTGCAAAAGAATTAAAACAGGTTAGTTATCCACTTAGCTTTTCTTTATTTTCCTGAAAATATTAGGTATATTCTGAGAGTAAACTCAGAAGATCTTTACATTGTCATTTGAAGTAGATTTAGGTTTGGAAGTAGATCAGTGATGGTCCTTGACAGTCTTACCTATAAATGTAGGACAATTTTCATTCTTTTCAGGTATATGTATCTCCACGGAGATGCATGAATACTGCCAACTACATTAACAAATTTGCATTTCCTACCCCTCTTATTCTCTCTCCAGGAACATTTGGTTGAGCACATTTTCACACAAAAGTGTTCTCTGACAATCTTAAAGCTCTTTTTTTTCGATGTGGATAATGGAAACAATATTATATGATTTCGGAAAGTCACAAAAGGCAGAGTCAATTATAGGTACAGACTATTCAAATTCGTATTCTTCACTTTCAGATATATGGACCAAAAAGGCCTAACAGCAGGACCAAATCATGTGACCTGATAATATTAACATAGGATGTCTTCAATTTATGCTGTAGTATTATTTAGGATTCATGTATATCTTCTCAGCTTCAGCAGGATGCATGATTGCTGAGTAGCTACGAACTACAGCTGATAGCACTTTAGGGATGGCATAGAAACTGCAGGAATCATTCTGCCTTAGACCAAAGTTTAGGGAAGGCTAAATGTTGCAGAGTGTTTAGATGTTTATAGGGAAACCGTAATTTTAAATAATTACTAGGAAAAGTGTATTTCTGCTTTTAATGGAGGAGAGGGAGTGACACATGGTTGATGGCTGAATCAACACTTTCATTGCTCCCTTCCCTTTTTCAAGCGGAACATGGATGTTTCTTACATTATGCTGGAAACATGTCCAGATGTGTGGGAAACACTGCTTCAGAGCTTTTCCTTCTCTTTTCTGATTCTGCTTTTGTCAATGTTGGGTCACAGTCTTCAGTGGATAGAAGACCAGTGAATCCTGGGTGCTCTTCCAGTGCCCTTACTATATATATGCATTATGATATATACATCACTTCGCATTAGGCATAGATCTTCATTTGTCTAGAAAGTATTCAAAACAGCAGCATCCAAATCTGGGATTTGAATGATAGCCATTTCTATTCTAAAACTGCTTAGACCTTGGAACTTAGCATGTACTTTTCTCACACCTAATTTTATTCCGTATGCATAAAAAGATACAGCTCTACCTTAACCACCATTATCTCCGTGATTATCATAGCTTTTAGGAGCCTCTTAAAGAAGCCACTTATGAAAAGCTCTGTGGAAATGTCATACAACAAACAGCCTCATCTGGCAAGAGCGCAGTAGTAAAAAATTGTCCAGCTTAAAACTACTGGTAAAACCTTGACTGATTTCTCCAGGCGCAGGATTTCCCATGAGGTGATGAGCACAAGGAGCCAGGTGGGCAATGCAAGGGATGTATGGGCTTTCGGAAGAGTGGAATAACAATAGCAATGAAAATAAACAGTTTTGTCAGAGTAAAAAATAGCAATGAAAAGAAACAGGGGTTCAGCAAAATGAACAGAACTGACAGCATATTACTTGCCTAGCCACAGATATTTGCATCAATATATAAAATATGTAAATGTGAATCTACGAGTCCTAGGCGAACATTTGCAGCTGTGGAGAACGTTAAGATTTGTGTTTTATTTGATGGGACGAGAGAACAATGTGCAGAGAATAAAAACAACTGAGTTTCAAGAAGTGCCTTGGCAGCATTCAAACACTAGCAGTTGTCATCATCATAATAAGATAGAGAGAAAACAGATTTTTTTTTAATTTAGTTTTTTTTACAGTGAGAACTGTCGTTACATAAACACATATTTTTCTACTAGTATCTTTCAAATCAAAAATGATGTTTCACAACATATGTAGATTTGTATTTTTATGGGCAATATAGTTTTCCTAATAACCTTTCCGAGTGAAAGATTCCGCCTGATTCAGAGGAACAGACTCTTTTTCGTAAATTTGATTAGACACCTAAACTCATCAGTCCGTCTCTGAGCCATGTACCTGATTACGCATAGGTATGTGCAGTACGTTATATGAAAGCAGTTTAGCTTGGATTGTATTGTGGCTGTAACCAAAGTGGATTTAGAGATAATGAGCTTGCATCCCCGAATACTTAGGATCGCAGTCTACTCTCTAAACTGATGATGCAGCAGCTGCATAATGCAACGATGTAATTTATTCATGTAATATGTACAATATTGCTGTAATAAAAAGCCCATTGGCGGTTCCTCTAATTCTCTGTATGAGCACCCTGTTATTAGTAGCTGTGTAAGTCAGTATTTCAGCATCTTCGAATTCTGGCTATTTATAAATTTCAAGCCACAATATTTTAAAAAGAAAAAAAACCAACCCAACCCCAAACAGTGTGACTTGTGAATCTGCTCACACTGAACTGAAGCCTGCAGCTTTTTTGAACAATACAGTCTGTAAACATATCAGAAAAAACCTAAACATGTCAAAGAGACCCTAGTTACTGAACTTTTTATTTTTTGCCACAGAAGCATGTCATGATGTAAATTGCATTTCCAAAAGAAGTTAAGATGGAACAATGAGAAAACCAACTATTCTGGGTTTTTGTGAGAAAAGCTGGAAGTCCGCTGAACATGCCAGCTTTCATTTCGTAGTGAGTGCTGTTTATCATATGAGTGTTTATATTGAATGTAGATTTCTCTGAAGTAAATTCTAGTGGGAACATATTAACTTTCAACAGGAGCCTACATGTAAAGACAGTGATGAAGAGCATTACAACAGAATGCTTGGAAATTAATCTGCCAGTTTAACCCAGTAACCGACATGCATACTAAAACACTGATGTGAATTGAAAATAAAATAACCACGCTTGACAGATATAATAGTTTAAGTGATTTCAAATTAACCACATCCCACTGACCGCAAGTGAAGAATGTGTTCATTCTCCCGCAATGAAACATGCTCTAGGGACTCATTATACAGAGTGGAGTAAGTAAAACCAGAGTGGAGTAATTGATGCTGAGGAGGAAGGAAGAGTGACAGCTATTTAATGATTCTCAAACTTATACATAAAGATATCATAAGCACTTAATATATTATTTTTCTCTCTCCAATCTAGAAATATTATAGGCTTAAATCTGTATTGTGAAGTAATTGCAACACTTGATATAGCTGTTAGGAATAATGAATCACGACAAAGATGCATCAGGCAGTACATGAAAAGAGTGAATAACAAACAACCCTGTGCCGACGTGCGTGCATGCATTATGGGTGCCGTATTTCCATAGAACAGGTGAGATGAAGTCAAGACGTATCTATTGTCCTAATTTCTCTCCCTATAATTGCGTTTCAAATGGCAAGGTTTCCTTAAACAGTTTGAACATTATGAAACCCAAATTTACATGATTGGGTCCCTTCTTTTCACATACAATGAGGTCTTTATTTACAGACTATCTACAGAATAGAAGATTCACGTGAACGCAGTGATCCCGATCCCTTGCTGTTTCACAGGGGGGAGGAGCAGTTGCATATTCTAGTGTCATCTTTATGCTCTGTGGCAATTTTGGTTTAATCTCTAAACTTCTTTATCTATGACCAATGTCTCACAGGCAACACAATGCCCACAAGCCATGAGTTAAGAACATCTGATTAATAGCTACGCAGTTAGCTGGCCGTTAGTGTTCATCAATAGTACTACTGTGGCTGCTGGCACTAGAGCACATAGTATCTTCTGCTACAAAGCCAACAGAAACAGAAACACATAGAAATCTCCATCCAGAAGTCCCTCCCAACCTGAATTTTTCTATGATTTTATGTATACTAGGAACTGATATGTATTACACATGAGGAAGGGGAGTCCCGGAGGAGCCACAACACAGGCTTTACAAAGTTTTTGGCCTATCTCACATTGTTATGTATGGGGTGATAGACAACCTATAAAACCTCTTCAATAATATGCCACTGCCACTTGCTAACTCTACCCTTTTTGCTTATTTTGTCCACGTGGGCTATGTGCTGTACAAGGCAGTCTCTTCAGCAAACAGCCTCTTCACAAAGATGGTGATTGTATGGTATCTTATACCTGATCACAGGAAGAATGTGAATGGTGTGGGAACCATTAAGAAAAGTTTTATCAGGGTGCACAGGACTTGTCCTAACTGATCCCTAAGAGAGGAAGAAGAAAGCATTTGCACTGCAGGCTCGTGGTGTGCCTGGCTGTGACACCCACACGCAACCTGATGAGGCCTCCTGGCTTCAGAAAGGGTGCCATTTGTGATCGGGGCTGGATCCCCCTGCATGAGCGTCTCTCTGTGCAATTGCACTGTCAGGACTGTATAAAGGCACTCACTTATAAGGGCTGGACTTCTGGCTTTTGATCCAACGAGGCGACCAATTCTTGCTGATACCTCCAAAGTTGAGTGCAGATTGCCAGCAGAGGTCCAGAGTCCTCCTCTTCCTTTCCTGGCCGCAGTAAGGATGATAATGGTTGGGAACGGAGAGATGGCAGAAACCTACCTTGCACTGACCCCAGCAACCCTTAAGGGTTTTGGGACCTACCGTAGAAGGGCAATAACCAAGAGATAGAGTGTTTCCCAATTTCAGCAGGACACAAATCCCAGCTGATTAAGGCCTTGATTTTTCCATTGTTTGAATATCGCACAATGCTTGCTTGTTGTTAGCTTATTTCCTTCTCCAAAGATAACATCACTGTAATGGTATCCCCGCTCTCCATCAAGTTTAATATTTATTCAACTACTGATTCAGAGGGAATAGTGCCAGTCATTTTAAGCATTGTCTATTCTGGGATATAAGCAAGGGAAATAATCTACTGGAATGCAATTTATAATGGGAAATTTATACCTTCTCTGACTAGTCTGAGTTGCCTAAATGGATTAAACTATCATTGTAAAAGGACCAAGTCTTCCATTGGCATTTGTTTTCGTTCCTGTGTTCCTAATCAGCAAGGTTAAGACAGGAATACTCATTTTGAAAGAATCACTTGTTGCAGTGTCTATCTGCAATTTAGAGATCCTTCATGGGAGACCTGGGCGTATGTGTGGTGCTGTGAACTGACAGAGTAATAACATATGGGAGATTGATTATTCATTAAGAACTTTCATTATCAACAAGGACTTAGCTTGGCTAAGAAAAAAAAAAAAAGAAAAAGAAAAAAAAAAGGTAAAAAAACCCCCAAGTATGTGCATGTGGGGATTGTGCTTGTTCCTGAAGTTCCCAGGATTAACCCAACTTATACTGGGTGATGGTTTCTTCTGTCTCCTAGCTGTGATGTTCTGCAAGTTTCTTGTCTTAAATCCCTTTTATGACTTGCTTCAACTTATCAAGAGGCAACACAAATATGTATTTAAGCATATTCCTGATGGTGATGATCTTAGGCTGATGTGTTGATGATAAATTTTGTGTTGAAGTTGCTTTCCTAAATGTCACAAAGAGGGGACAGTTTTGTTTACTTTTAGGAATCACAATGATTTTTTTGTGATTGGAGAAATCCACAGTCATAAACCATCAAAATAATTTTACAAAGTGTAAATAATTCTCATATGTATCATTTAATGCAGGTTGAAGAATGCAGTGTAAGTTGGTGAAAAGATTAAACTGAAGGTAGACACAGGCATGATTGCTCAGCAAGGACAGGCTTTCATGGGGATAACTTCAGACTAGTCAAACAGAAGCAACATGGGACCAAACCCACTCGGTACCCGTAAATCTCTCTACTTTAAACCCCAGTACCGGCAGCGGGTTTTGGTCTCGCTCAGCCTCCGGCCTTGCTTAGCATCCTTTTTGCAGAGGAATCCAGGAGGCAAAATGAAGCCAGAATGAATGGATTGTGTAACCCTTACCAGTACCCCTGTCTGTGAAATGCAGCTTTCTCATGCATATTTGCAACCCTTTCATAAAGTCTATTCATTCAGCAATTATTTTATTATCCAGCCACATGCCTAGCCAGTGAAGGGGGCTGAGAACACAGATGCTGCACCTGCCAGAGGGGCTATGGGCAAATTTCTTGATTATACACCAAGGAGACACTCAACGTCTCTACATTTGACCCAATCCTGAGCGACGCTATAGAAGACCCAATACATTTGGACATGAATTTGGACACGAATGCAGCACTGCAAACAAATCAGTCTATTATAACGGCATATTATAGATGCACCATCTGTGCCAGTGTCTGCAGGTAAAACAAATGTAATTTTCAAATTAAAAAAAAAAGCACAACAAAACACAACAACCCCCCCTCCTTAGTTAGGATTAAGGCTTTGCTCCTGTTCCCTCTCATTATTTGCCCGTTCCACCAGTGATGCGCACCTTTAGGCCAAACATGAGTTGTGATAGGCTGTCATGCAGTTCGGGTATTATAGATGAAATCCTTCCAGAAGCAGCATCTGGCTCATTTTGTAAGCTCTGTAGTCATTTGTAGTGATGGGGTTACATGTGCCCTAGGCTTTGTCAGATGGTTTGGCTGCTTTTCTCCAGGTTTTTTTTTTTATCGTTATTAGTTGTTGATTGTGAGGAATTCATACTTTGCGATATATACTTAACTCACCAACAATTTGCCTGTTTAAATAAAAAGTCACTTTATTTATAATTAAGGCATTTTGAAACCTGACCATTAACACGTTTTGTATAACACTACTTATTTCTCTCCAGTGGTTTGCTTCTGAGAAAGGTGTTGCCTGGTTGCTTATAAGTTGAGGATGGAAATTACCTACTTCGCCATCTTATTACTCTGTACCTGCAACACAGGGAAATTTCCAGAAAGCTGTGGAGGTGATGAACATATTCCTAAGAGTTTTGTCTGATCTGGTTTGAAATTATGTACGTTTTAACCATTGCCTTCAGATATTCAATTTAACATCCCTTACTTTTAAAACAATACCTATGTTTCTGAGTTTTCCTTTCACCTCTATCATCTTATCTTGATTATTAGTCTTATTTTTGAAACCCCACGTTCAATCCTGAAAGTAAATAAGGTAAATTCCCAATCAGGATTTAATGCATTAGACCAAATGCTTAATTAGTGTAAATCTGTTCCATTATTACTTTGGAATCTCAATGCTATAAATAGATTTGACTACCTTGTTGAAAGCCCTAATTTAGACAGTTACTATACCTCACTTTGATATCAGTTTGCATACCACATTGTGTTAATTGTCAAAATAGTTTACAGTCACTTTTACTAAATATGAAAATAAAAATGCAGGGTACAGTATGAAGTTTGTGAAACATGATAAAACACAACGATTCCTAAGAGTTTGCTTTAAACATTATGTTCAAGGTTTACAGGCAATCAGAGCAAAAGTATTCAAGGACTGAGGGACTAATGTAGCTGCGTGGCATGGAGGACAGCGAGATTTAAATAGGTACTGGTACCCAGAGAAATAATCCCATCCTGCATAACCATGCTTATATACCATTCTTCAAATTCCTAATATATCCTTTATTGCATCTTTCCCCCTTGTTTGTGCTAATTTTGTGCTCTGAAAAGATGTTGTTCACATATCAATTAGGCTATTCTTGAATAAACAAAAATTGCCGCTAATGACATACTTCTTGTTCTTTCTTCTGTCATTATGTCAGGTGACAAGAAGACTATAACGAAATTTAGTTGACATACAGCACAAAATAAAGAGCATCAACATCAAATGAAACTTTGAGGAATAAAAAAACCCACATCACATGACATTTGTTCACAAAAGCTTTTTATTTCTGAACACTAGTCAAACAAATTAAAACAATTCAGACTTGATTGCTGAACCATACCAGGAAAAGGGTTAATGTCACTCTATTGACTGCTTAGTGTTCAGCCATATCCATTGCTGATTGAAAAGTTCCCCTGTAATAACTGTTACTCATGTACAGTTTTTTGCAGGCAAGGACTCCAAGAAGCAGCCTATTCAGAAGGCTGCTTTAAACAAGTTGCAGATTTATTTTGACATGAGTAATAAGCTCATTGAATTTTGCTTCTTTTCTTTTCAGTATTTGGAACACTATCCAAAAGTGCTGTTGGAGGCCGATTGAAGAAGGAAGGAAGGATTGGGTTAAAGTTTTCCATGGAGATTTTTGTTATCATACAACCAATCATCCAGCTGTAGCAACGCGTGGTACAGAGGTATGAGAAATATATTTCCATAATTAGTTTGTTCAGTATTTTCAAATAAACTGAATTTAAAAAAAATAAGTTGTTTGTGAGTAATTTGCAATCACAAATCAGACTGAATCTTTTGAAAAACATTATGTGTTATAACCGGCTAATTCAGCTGCAGTCTCATGTCATTTAACTCTTGCAACTTCTTTTCCTAGAGTTTCTCTAAGATTTGAATTTTGAACCCATGTATGAGTATGTACGTTCAAGTTAGGCCCAATTCATGCTTGCAGTAAAATCATTTTACCATTGAAATGTGAAATTTTACTGGATCTGAAATATGATTGTTTTTGAAATTTGAGGTTTTGATCACTTTCATATCATCAGCACTTATTTGAAAGTAACAGTTTCATTTCAAGTCTATGTCCCTGAATCCTTTGGCCTTAGAATGTCTTTTAAAATACTTTCATTTAATACACGCAATGTCACTTCATCCTGCACTGTTTTATTGTCTACCTGGTTCAAGTATTTTAGGGTTTGCTATACTTAAAATCAAACTTGTGCTGTAGCATGCTACTGATTTCTCTCCTTTAGTCTAGCTTGACATCTCACATCGGTTTGGTACGTTAAGAAAAGAAAGGCATAGTAAGAACGTTTAAAGTTTGCTTCATTTAGTGGTATGACTTGCTTTAGTGATGGCTTTGGACCACTTCTAATTACGCTGTTTTCATTTCAGTACCTTATAAACCAATGGCAAAGAGTGTCAGAACTCTTTCTTCCGTTACTTTATCTGCCTTTGTACATCACAAATGGTCTCAAACCATAAGTCTTCTTGAAGACACAAACCCAAGCCTGCCAATCTAGCAATATCGAACTTTTTTGCCATTTAAGGTTTGATTTTTCTAAAGTTAAAATGGTCTCAAGTTGTGGTCTGGAGTTGCCCAGATATTTACTGCCTATGTGTATCCATGTGGCTTGTTCACATAACCAAAATAGTTATTTGTGCCTACACAAATAGAACTCATAAAAATATCTGTTTGTGAAGTCAGGCCTTTTTATAAGTGAACTAATGAGTTATTCTCATCAAGTTATAATTTACTGGTGTTAGGCAGATATAAAGGGAGATAACTCTGGAATAGGAAAGGAAATGACAGCAGAGGGTTTAGTTGGGTAGTTTTTTAACTTTACAAAAGACTACTGGGATGGATGGACAGGAAGGATGGGGGAGAAAGGAAGAGAGGACTGAAGGCAGAGAAAAACTAATGAGAACCAATATCAAAGAAATAGACTTGGTGGTACCCTGGTGTTAGCAAGAGAACACTTTGGTGCTCCACTGAGGACAGTTGCCTCTTAAACCCCCAGTGGGGATGGACCAAGGGAGGTGGCTGATTGGGCTGTTATCACAGAGGATAAAAATCCCATGGGACAGCTCTGCTCTTGCTTATATCCTCGTATCCTGTGGGCTCCTTTCAGCTAAGTGGTGGTATATGATTAACAACAGGGAAAGAGGACAGAAAGAGTCTAATGTTTAAACAGAACTTTTGCCTTTTATTTTGCTATAAGTAAGTGGGCTATAAATGGATGTCTTTGACTTTTTTGCAACTTGTTCCATGTAGGAAAGAATCATGGCTGAACAGAATTTTATTTTTTCTGTGAAGAAAATGATCAGGAAAGTTGAACATAATGATTTCATGCCGTGACTATAATGCAAACACATACTTAACCATCATTGTCTCCTCTTCATATAATAACCGAAAACATCTGTATTGTGCACTGAAACATTACACGCTGCATTACAATTAGAAATGTGCTGAAGTGTTGGATTGGGTGTTTATTTATGGGCCATGAAAAGTAAGATTTTCTGCACTTCTCATGTACAGCTAAATAGCCATAGGTAGAGTACTGAAAATTTTGGAACCCAGCAGTCACTGTGGGAATGACTTCATTATTCACCGAAGGAGGTTTTTCCAGCAGAGCTGAGTTGCTGACAAACAATAATAAACATTACTGAAAGTTGGAAACAAGAACTCAGGCATGTTGATTTTGACTGTAAAAAATGCTCACGGGGCATGGAGGGCAAGGCGCTCTCGAAATGACAAGGTACTACAGTAGAGGGATCCCCATTAGAGCTGTGCACATATATTTTCTCTATTGACACAAAAGTGTTCTGACAGTCTCAGCAAACAAGCAGCTCCTCCTAGCCATAAATGTCTTTACCTGTTGCCGCAAGTAGTCTAGAAACAGGAATGTATTTTTAATAGGCACACGAATGTCTCGATGATGAAATATGCTCAGGTGGGGACATAGCAAATGTCTTGGTGTAGCTTCTGAGAGCTTTTGTAGCACAAAAGGTATCCCTATGTCTTTTTGCTGAAACGCTTGACAGTTCATGACCAGAGTGCGATGTTATTTGAGATCAGATTATATAATATTTGCTTTGTCTGACTGATATTTTGCTTGTATGTGAAACAATATGGTTGCTTGAAAGAGCTCACCCCACAGTTAATTAATTTCCAAATAGCTACTGAGCAGATACACAATGCTCAGTAAGGTTTTCTCAGGAGCTTTCTTCTTTCTCTCCCCACCGACTCTGGCTCAAAGTTTAAACCCAAGGAAGCGTAAAGTCCTGGCCTGTGCATGTGATGGTCATATTCACAAAGGAGGATGCAAACAAAGAGTTTGTAGAGCCAGTTTCTCAGTGAGCAGCAGAATGAAGACAACCTATGCCAACCAGGATTTAGGCTGTGATTGTTATGATCCCCACTGATTTATACACGAGAAAGAATTAATTTTACCAATCAATAATTGAACTAAATGTAAATTAATATTTCCTTTGCTGTAGCTTTACAGGAGCTGAAGCAATTTGAATGGCTTACATTTTCTCTGGGCATTGACTATGTCACTTGTTTACTATCACAGGCTTGAGTATCTTTGGCTCTGCCAGAAATTGTTGGTTGACTTTCAAAGTGGATTCAGATTTCTCTCAGAGAGGTCGACAGATATGTAGGATTTCTGGTAGTGCCCCAATTAAACATGCATCATTTGCACTGATTTTCCACATGATTATCTCAAATAGGCATGGAAAGGCACAGTTATCAATCAGAAGACTGGAGGATACAGGTCTGTACAACAGGGAAAGCTGAGGACAGGGAAAGGAGGCTCATTTTTCATTGCTTTCCAAGTGTTTACTGGGATACGTAGATATGATGGCACATAGATATGGCCATGGTGTGGCCATGAAATAAAGCTGATTGTATCTTTCTTTATGGTGAGGACATCAAAAGGGCTTTCAGCCTCTAATGATAGATTTTTTTGAACACAGGGTAGAGGAAAGGAACTTTTAAAACAGAGGAATTCAGATGAGCTGTCTGAAGTTAAAATAACAGTCTGAGAATCAACTGTTTGCCCTGCCCATAGTGACTTTGCAGGTTGGATCCTTTTCTCTAATCTAGCTCTGAGTCCAAAAATTTTCAGTGTCTTTGGGGGATACAATAAACACGTCCCAGGCCCCTTTAGGTCCTGGAGAAAATGCATCTCCTCTGTGGTCTGCCTGTGTACCACATCCCTTCCTAAGGCCTCTTGGTGTGGATCTGTGTGGGATCCTGGCCCCTTATCTGCCTGCTGGTTCCTTCCAGGCTGCCCTTTTCACCACAGTGAGCACTCGCTAGCCTCAGATCAGGCACAACCTCTCCTTCGCTTGCACATGGATCATCCCTTTACTACAATTATTATTTCTCCCCCTTTTCCCTAAGAGAAAGATGAAAAGAGGTCACAGTCCAGGAACAGTAAACACAGCTGAATCTGGACAGTCAATGTCTGATCATCCTTCAGTATCTGCACTGCTGATCTCAGTGCTGGTGGTTGCTGTGAACCAGAGGGGATGGCTATGAGCAGTTTTATTCCAAAGGATCTATTGCTCATATTTGTTTTTCCTTATCTACATGTAATGAAAAACCTAAGCCAGAAGCAGAGTCTTAGCAGTAGGTGAAGACCTGTAGGGGGTAGGGGAGTTATGCTGCTTTCTCTATCTTGGATAGCCTGGAAAACCAGTTCCAGCCTGAAGTGCAGACCTGCGTGATTGTAATATTGATGCCTCATTAAAAGTGCAACCCTACAGCTAGAGGATATTCACCACTGCTAATAAATCAGTTCTAGCTGGCTTATACCCTGTCCAGACGCACAATGGTTGTACAGCTTGGTCTAGAAGCAGACTCTGTAGCAGATACTTTGGTAGTGGAAGCTGCTTGTCCAGCCAAGCTTTTTGTGGTGGCTTAGAACATTTGGAGGGAGTTTTGTAGAAAAGTGGGATGATGGTGCATGCACATTTTCTTAAAGACAGCGCTGAGTGATGTTTTCATCTGCTCTTCTTCCTGACAGGGCTTCAATGAAGATCCAACAGACCGCTGTGAGCAGTAGTTTCTCTAAAGGTACTTGCTTTCTCTACAGATGCCTACCTAACTTCCTACCTGTAAACTATAAAGACCTCCATCAAGCTCAGGTTCTATTCTCCTGGAATCCTTTTTCATCCTCTTCTATAGCAGGGAAGAGGTCTAACCTCCTGGCTGTGCAACAAAAATATGTATGTGAAATTGCTAAGAACTGATCCGAAATTGTCTGTTTTACTTTATATTTAGTTATTGAGTATATGAGACATTTAGTAACATCTCAAATACTTCAGCTAGAGCTGGAAAATGGAATTTTTGTGTCAGTAAAGGATTACACTGATTTAGCTGAGTCTGTATACTATCTGATTTACAGCGTGTGAGATGCACAAATGTTAAAGATGCAGATGCCCTCTTTGGGGTGTTGTCACCCTTTAGGAAACATCCTTCCCATTACTGCAAAGAATCAGGTGTTATTTGCCTCTCCAGAATTTTATGATACAAAATATAAAATAAAACTCTGGTCATGTATATTCAATCCATGTATGCACAGGAACAACCCATAGCTTAATTGGTGGTCCTAATTATCTAGTACACTGGTCTACTTTGTGTAACAAAACCAAGCTGCTCCATAATTCCCTGCTAGTGTGGGCTAGAATAGCTCCACTGAACTCATCAGACCTACGTCACCTTATGCCAGCAGGGAATTTAGCCTTAATATTCCAAAAAGCAGTATGGCACATGATTCACTTGGTTCACATTTTTCCCAAGCTTTTATGTAAAATAATTTTATTTTTAGTTCAGAAGAAGAGAAATGTTTGTACAGACAGAATTGCATATTTATACAGACATTCCCAGAGTGTAGATATTAGATCCAAAAAGTATCCTTTTTGTCTTCATAAAAGCAAAATACAAAACAAACATCCTCAAAAGAGAAAACAGAGGGCAATCGCTGTACTTGATCCAGCATTATATTGGATGCTTTTGTGTTGTTGCAGCTGGTCCAGTATCTTCAGCTACTGGTGATGGACCAGAACAGAGCAGAAGCCAGTGGCCAGATTTTGGTTATTCTGTGTTACAACCTCATTTTAGGCACAGAAAAAATAGAATTTTGAAGACAGCAAATTCAAAGAATTTGGTTAAGACAGATTTTTATATAGAAGACTTTTGCCACCCTAAAGTTGCACAGTTTTGTGTAAAATTGAGGAGTCTCTTACTCAGTCACGTTTTAGACAAAGCTTTTGTTGATCCAGTGCATTTAGGATTTACAGAACCAAAGAGTTAGTAAATATTAAAGAAATGGATTATTGTTTGTCACAGTTTTCTTGAGTGGAACTTTCAAAATTCTGTCAAAGAATATGAGCTATAAATTAGTATAAACAAAATGTTCCTGAAATTGCAGTGTCAGAGGAGGTCTTCAGAAAATGTTCAAGACAGTAATATTTCTTAAGTAATCATTACTGATCCAGCTAATGACCCTGAAATGAAAAGGTGTCAATGGTGGAAGACATGAGCTCAAGTTTGCAAAAGAAACATCCATATAATTCCAAGGTCAAACCATTCAAAAACTTTTTAAAAATATATCCATGTTTTTCTCCCTTTAGCTCAACATGAAGGTTCAACTTTAATTTTATTTTGGCTTTACTTTTAAAGTACATTCTTTAAAAACAAAGTCATTTTCAGCAAAGAAATTTCAAGGGAAATGAAACTTGTAGATTGAAGTGATTGAATACAAATTTGTAATTAGTTGCTATTGTGTTGTGGATAACCAGTTTTATAATTCTTGGAAGTGCAGGACAGAGTCCAATTTTTTATTATCATGGAAATATATACATTGTCACTGGTTATGAACTTGTCTAGAAGAGTGTTTTTCATTTCTATAAATATACGCAGACTTTTCAATTGTCATTTTTCTTTTTACCCTAACTAATTTTAGAGAAACTGTGCATCACCGTTTGTGAAGAAAAGAAAGAAAATAAATTTATACAGTTACCTATGGTCAGCATTTCATTATGCTGGTCAGATACCAATGCTGGGTATCATGAAAAGCAGCAAGCAATACTTTCTTTGAAGTCTAGCAAACAGAGAAATAGCATTCAAGGCTTAGAACGCACCAGCTGTAAACATACTGCATACCCACAGGCAATTACTCTACATTCGGTGTGGCAGTATAACTTTCTGTATTATTAAATAACTTTCTGAAAACCTAATTTGCCGGGCAGTTTTATGATATGAAAGGGAGAGGAAGAAGATTAGGATAAGACTTAGCTCCATTCAACACTGATGGCTGTAGCTTTCAATATCCATAAATATCTAGACAAGTGTCTTTCTCCCCCGCACACGTACACAGCTAATGTGCACAACGTCACGATGATCACGATGCTGAACTCCAGCCCATTAGGATACTAATTTGATCTCTAGCATACCCTTATTATAAAACACCGTAATAAGTATTCCTCTGACAGGAAGGTACTACGCCTTATTTCCCATCTGACATGAAGCTCAGTAAGAATACCTAAAATTCGTTAATCTGTTGTGTATAATACAGATTGCAATACAAATGTAAGACCCTAAACTAGTGCTAACTTCGTAATACTTGTTAGTGCTAAGAAAACCATGTTAATTCCAGTGAGGTGTTATGAGGTATAATCAGCAAGTGTATCAGTATCATTATCTATTGAAGATCACTTAAGTATTCTCTTAGTATTACCATAAATGTGCATAACACAATTATGGGCATAATCATAGATCAAGTGGAAAGAAGGAAGACTCAGAGATGTTCATGAACATGAAATCTGAAAACTTCAAAATAGAGATTGGGTGCAAAGGGAAGAAACACAACGCAGAAACCTGCTGTCTCTCCTCCCGGCAAGACCCAAATAGCTACTTGCAAAACATTATTTCCCTAAGATAACTGTGGAGGGATCAACAGAAAACACCTCCCAGGGAAAACTGGATGTAAGATGTGGGGATAAAGACTGCAGGATTCTTTCAGTCACAACTTCTTGTTCTGTCAAAAGTTTCTTTCTTCATATTATTAAGTGGTATGGTCTGCCAAGCAACGGGAGGTCTGGGAAGCTGTGGAGGGGCGGGAAATCTACCTCCTACTCATCCCGGCTTCCTTCTAAAATGGCATCAGACCTACAGAAAGAGCAGCCGTAGGAATATTCTTGGAAAGAACCTAAAAGCAGAAAGAAGAGACATTCTGCTCAACACGAGTGTTTGAGAGCTGGCTGGGAAAAGAGGTAGTTCATATGAGAAAAAAAAAAGAAAAAAAGACAAAGCATATGAAAAAGGGTTGAAGGAAGCAAAACAGCAAAACCTGTTACTTATTATGCTTCTCCAATTATTGCTTGTTTGTAGATGACTGGTCCTAGAAAATATATTATATTACACCTGCTCAGAATACACACCACAGATTATTGCAAAAGGAAAATTTGGTGGATATGGCATGATGTGGCTGAGAAAGCCAGAAAATTATCATCAGGGGAGGGCAAAAAATTCCCAAGAGACACATTCGCTAGTATTGCATCTCAGCTTTCCTTATAGTAGTGCAGGTTGACGACAACCCAAACGAACAGCTCTGGCATAGTGCCACAGTTCAGAGGAAAGTCTGATAGTTGGAGGCACGCTAGAAACGCTCTGGGCTTGATTCCACGTTCTGTCGGAGTGCCGCTCGGACGGGTGGAGGCACGCACCTCTCAGGGCTGGTTGTGGATCCCGGATTCGGTGCTCTCCAGCCCTCATGCATGCGGCTTTAATTTATAGTACTGGCATGAGATCCTGCAATGACCTCATGGCTGTAAAATACCCGCTGTAACAGAGTACCTCTATCACAGCTTCCCCCTTCCCAAATCGCCCTCGCAGTCTCTTTTCCTCATAACATCAGGGACGAGGGACAAGGTGGCAGCTGATCACCTCTAACACAGGAGAAAACCCCAGCTGGCGTTGGATAGTTAACCTTCGGCTGGTGTTAACCTTTACTATACAGTGGTCAGAGTCAGTCCTATGGTGAAAAGTGAGTCCATGGCAAAGCAGAGGATGTTCTCCTTTGTGCTATATGAGAGACTCTTGTCCAATCATATATTTACTTATGTATCTGTTATATATCATTTTGCATGTATATTCATGCATGAAAAAAATTGCAAGGTTTGTATTCCACACAAATAATGTTAACTGTTTTAGCATCACACCCACCCCCGACCCCCCTCTACCTTTGACTGAGAATAAAGTCATTTTATGCATTCTCTCCTATCCTGGGCATGAAAAAGTAAACGCTGTATTACCCCAACTTAGGTAACCCTTAGGATAATTTTTTAAGCAGCAGGAAACTAGGCTATCTGGCTGGGTAGATAATGATATCAGCTGCTTCCTTCCAAAACAACAGGTGCTTTGGCATAAAAATGTATATCATCATACTGAGATGATGACATCAGTTCATACTTCAGCTTAATTATAAACTACCTCCATTAATCCTCAAATAATTAAACATTTTGTGTGCGGTGCAAGGTGAAATATAAAAGCAAAAGGTGCCTAGCTGTTCATCACAGGGTTAAAATGGCAGTTTCTAAATCATTTGTACTCGTGTCTGCCTATTTAAATGTAAACTTCAAGCTGATTTTAAGCATTTGTTTCTATTTTATCGTTCCGGCCATGAGGTGGGTGGAATAAATACTGCTAAAATTCAGTGAAAACTTGATGAAATAACCAAGATAGATGGATTGAAGTCACTTGCAGTATATATGTGCATAAATATCATGCAGAAATAACAGTGGTGTGCAGGATCAGGCTTTGCATGTACAAGAGTAATTGGGGTAGAAGTCATGGTTCATGGCCCAATCGCAGAATAAACATTGCAGTGTTCATTGTTTGCGGGTTTTATGCAAGAAGATCTCAGACTCACATTCATAAGCAGTACATCTGAATAAAACAAACTCTGGGCAGGCAAGCAGCATTTATTGAATAGATAGATTGAGTAACCTTTGTAGAAAAGAAGTGTTAATGAAAAGCGGTACCAACACAATGGAATTTAATTCCATACAGTTCATACAGTGCTCGGTCACTGGAAGCCTATACTTTCTCTCTTTGTGGTTTTGATTGTAAACACAGTGTGCTTGTACACATTTATCACTGTTTCAAAACTGCACGACAGATTGCTTAATTTTTGATTTGATATAAAAATCAGTAGACAGAATTGAGTGAGAGCTGAATTTGTGGGCTAAAAGAGCAGAGAAGCACAGCAGATAAAAGATTATGTTCTTCCGCCTTTAACTTTAAAATATAGCACTGACCTTCTTTAAAACAGATGCTATCTTCGGGAGCCAGATGTGTCTCCAAGCAAATTAGTTATAAGAAATACATCCAAGGACATAGCCATTTAAGAATCAATAAATTATGCATTTGTCATTTGTTATTGTGTGAGGCTTATGCTGACATCTTTGACATGAACGAAAGAGTCTCTGTCCACAGTAATAGCATTAACAATTTAACAGAGGTGGTTTTATACCAAAAGGGAAGTGGTTTGAAGAAATTACTGTTTATCACCATGTACATATACACACCTTAATTATTCATTGCATGTCCACTTACCAGCCTCCTTCGTGTTACATAAGTTGTGTTAGATTAAAAAGTTAGAGCTCAGGCACGTGTCCTGTACTGCTGCTATTCCTATCCACTTGAACCCAAAACAAAGAGGATGACTCTGACAATGATTTGCTTTTCAGACAACCAAATCAAGAAAGATTTTTTTATCAGTGGCACTTTATGAAAAATTCCTCCAAAGAAGAGCTTTATTTTTCCAAAAGCAAAAGCCATGGTGGAATTTTTTTTTTTTTTTTTTTTTCTAGGTTTAGTTGAAACATTTGGATGACCATATGGAACTCTTAGTGGTGCCATGGGACCATGCAGCTATGAAATCTGATCACTATCTCCCTAGTGACAGCTGGAGCCTTTACACCATCAGAAAATTTTCAGACTTCTAATTTGTCATAACTACCTCCTGTGGAAAGAAAATATGTTATGTAGTTAGATACAAGAATCTGAGGCTACAGAACTACACATAGAGGCTTTTTTCCTTTTAGCTTTCAAGCTTCAAATTAATTCCTTGACTGCATCTTGTGACTCAGTGATGCAAGAAATAAAACATACACACAAAAAGAATACAAAAAACATATGGGGACTTGTGAAATCAGGGTTAGCTCTTCTGTATAGTTATTGAGGAGGATGACATATTTTGAAAAACCTACTTATGTAATAAATGTTGATCCATGCAGTTCAAAGTTTCTTTATATTTAAGCCTTCTCTTCAGTTTTTCTCTCTCCCGCTTTCAATGATGATAAAAAAAAATCTTTGTGCGTAAGTGTAACTTTGCAATGGTTTCCATTATTTTTTAATTTTTAACATGTGCATTCTTTCTTCACCACATCAGGCCTGGAAGGGCACAAAATTCAGTCACTTTTTATTAGAGGAGCTCAAGGGAGAAGGAGATGAGAGCTCCCTGCCCACTGCAATCACACACCATGACTGTAGAGAAAGAAGCGCTCAGCTGTTCCCGGAAAACAAGAATCCTTTTGGCATGCAGAAATATAGACGTCCACCAGGCAGTCACTTCTGAAAATCATGGGGAATCATGCGTATGTATCTCCATGTACGTCTCTATGGGGGCAGATAATCTAGCAGAGCTGAGAATCACAAGTCTCCATGTTTATTTGTTGTGTAGTCCTGGCTAGGTTTCTTTTCTGATCTCCCAGGGCATTTTCAGGAGTTTATGAGACATAACTCAGTGACTGCGAACAGGACAAAATGTAAACATATGTTATCATTTGCTTTTATATGGCCACTCTGCTATTCTAGCTAGCTTGACATCCAAAATGTGACTTTATGCTTTGGGCATGGATACCACTGCTGCTGATTCACGTTTGTGGTGGGTGCAGACAAGAAGTTGAGTGTTGTGTAATCTTGTGGACAAGAAGAAGATAATTGATGGGTTAAGGAGTCAGAATGTAGCAGTGCTGCTTATGACACTTGAGCTTCCACTCCAGTCGGTATTTCACATGGCAAGCTGGCACCAAAGTATATAAAAGTTAAATCTGTTGTGTATATTGTAAAAGTTGTTTGTTGTACAAATAAGTCAAAAAAATGTGATTGAAGGCCACTATCCTGTACAGAACAGTGTACAGGAGGGTGAATTAGACTAACACATCAATCTCTTATTGCTGTGCCATCTAGGTGTCCTGGTTTGAGGTACACCAGAATGAAATTGCCTCGCGAGTTACTGAGCAAAATGGACAATAAAATTCTAATAAAGGATCCAACTGAATCTTTCTTCCCAGCCTTATTAAAATCAGTCTCCGTTAACAGTTTTAACTATTTAGGACAGGATGCAGGAAGCGAAGTAAAGAAATACTGAGATTCTTTATGATTGTTGATTACAGTCAGAAAGCAAAACTAAGGTAGATTGGAATAGAATCCAGACTCATTTTCTGTAAAGGAGAACTGGAACAAGGGAGATTGTGCAGCCCCCGTGACAAAAAAGGCAACACTGGATAAAAGGCACTTACTGTTCCAGTATGAATAGTACAAGACAGTGTTAGGAAGATATTTGCTTACATTACCAGAAATGATGAAAGACTTTCCATTAAAAAACGATGAGGAAAAACTGTGCATAACCCTAGGAGAAAGGAAAGAGACGGCAGGGATAGCATCATGCTATGTAACAACCTGCCACCAACTTAGAAATGGACAATAATGACAAATGGACACAGGGGATAAAACCCCAAACACACTGTGAAGTGTTATCTTGGGCAGATGCACGATGTGTTGTATCTACTGCTGACAGTTACTCAAGGTTTCTGCTTTCTTACACATCAACAGCGTTTGTACAGCGTGGCATGCCAATAAAATATTTTGATTTGAAGCTGAGCACTGTCATTGTTTTCGTCTTTCCTTAGGAAATAAACCCTGACGTGTAGGTTGACTTGGAAGCTCATGTTTCGTTACGTCTTGTCCCTTTGTATCCTGTTGTTGCAAAGCTTCCTTTTAGCATCAGTGCCATTTCTAGCTGCCCTGGAGCCCCAATATATATCATCTGCGCCATCTTTTAAGGTATATGAAGTTCCAAGAGAGGAAGGATTTCTAAAAAGAAAAGACTCTGCAGAACATGGAGACTTAACAGCTAAACATTTGTCATTCCCATAGCTGCGGCTATAGCCAAGCGTTTGGCAGATTTAATCAATGCATTATTAAAGGAGCCTTAGGTCCAAACTGAGCTTAACCTGGGTCTGAAGCACAGCTCTTGTGGTCTCCTGAAGTCCTTGTGTGTTAGCCACACAAGCGGTTGCCTTCGCTGGCTAGTTATTTGTGGTGTACTCTGCTGCTTCGGCTAACCAGGATGCCATGCAGCAGCACCTCCAGGGCTGAGTCCACATGAAGATGCTCCAAGCGGAAATCCTGCGGGGTTTGCTTTTGACTTCTTTCATTCCAGATGAATCCCTTACCCCACCTGCCTGTATGGCATTCATGGAGCAGTACGTGCGGATACTCAAAGGAATGAGCATCCCCATATAAAATCAGTCTGGTGTCTCTCTCTTGGTTTGCACCATCTCCCATTGTCTCAGGCTTGGTCCCCAGTAGACAGAGTTATAATAATATGTTTGGCCAAATTATATTCTGATTTTTTTGTTGCAAACAAAGCTCAAATAAGGGCTCATTTTATCATGTTGAGTTCTTTCCTGTCTTTAGTATACTGGGTTATTTTCACAATCAAAATTTTTGTTACATCTTTTTAAATGCTTGGCAGGATATTTGTCTTAGCTTTTTGCATATTTACATGTCCAGATCCAGATTTTAAGGTGCTGTGGCCTGGTGCTGTGTCCCAGGGTGGACTTTGGTCAGTTCATTGAAGCTGAGGAATTGGTCTTTCTCTCTTTTGTCCGAACCTGTTTCACAAGAACATGAAAAACTGCTGGACTCCAGTTCACCACGGTTTTTTCCAATTACAGGCAGTCCTGAGTTTAAAATAGGACTTAAGAGAGTGGAAAGGGTCACTGAAGGGCAGTACTGGTGCATCAACTTTTAACAAATATTTTCCTTAATCCCAAACGGTCTGTAATCAATGGACCTACACTGATTCATGGCATCTCTGTATATTGTCTGTTATGTCACCTTTTCTTTAAGTGCGTATGTAATTGCTGAAAAGCACAAAGCTGGACTGAGCTCCTTTTTTCCTAATCATTATTGAAAGAGGGCATCATCCAAATGAGTATGAATGTTCACTCTTCTTCACCTTCTAACAGTGAAAGGGGGTTGAATTTTGTAGTTACTGAGGGACTGAGGGGGTTTAATTACACAGAGCGAAAGATTTCTGGAAAGGTATTTTGGCTAAATTCCTGGTGCACTCAGCGAGCTGAATGAAAACTGTTATAATATTGTTTAATTAATGCTGAATTGCATAATGATTGGCCTTAGCTCTCTAATTACTATTGGTAGTAGCTCTTCAAATTTTGATTAGTGGAGAGGTGAATCACTATCTTTGATGTGGTGAGGTAGCTTCTGCCGCAAATTAAAACCGGGTAGCGAGGCTATAGATTAATTGTGGGTATGTGGAGCAATTAGGACAGTCTACCTCACCCTGTCTTCTGTCTGAAGTTTACTGCCTGTGGTAAAGGTCATAGAAATCAAACCTGAATTGTATCATTTTGGAGCGAGACCTGTATATATTTAAATGCACTGGTTTTGGGGACAGTCTTTAGCCATTCTAATTCAAAACATGCTAGGCGCAATTTTCTTCCTTTCCATCAGAAAGAGCAAGTACCAGAAAGCAATCTGCTGCTGGGGAGGGGCTGGAGAGGCTCCTTGGGCCACACAGCAAATAGCAGCATCCATCTGGAGAGCAGTTGCTGGGGGCTGTCGTGGGGCGATGTTAGTTTTGACTAACTTTTTATTCTTGCAAATGTATAAAGCTGTTTGATAGGAAGTTAACCAATGACTTCCAGAACCTGCACTCCCCGGAGCAGTTGCCGCAGGACTCAGCGAGAGCTTTGCTGGATGGGGAGACCCCAATCACCCTCCTGAAGCCGTGAGGAGCAGCCGGCACAGGCTGCAATCTGGGAGGTGCTTTGCAAAGGTTTTATCTTGTTTAAAAATGAGCCTGAGCCAAAACACAAGAAGAAATACAGCACTCTGAGACTTTAGTAACTTTTATTCACGACAAGTGGCGTTTTTTTTCTAATCAAGTCAGTACCCCAGTTAGGGTATTGTGGCTTTCTTTTTTTTTTGTAGTTTTCTCTTTATGTTACGTTACCATGATGACGGTATTCTGGAATAATGGAAAAAAAATAAGATTAAAAAAAATATATAGTTGCCATTACTTTTGGTTCTTCTAAAATGATTATGAATGTAAACAATCTGATTTAAAGAGATTGTAATGCTCTACCATCTCATTGTCTGTTTCGTATGTGCCGCTCAGGTTTCATCTGCTGCCTGAATTTAGGGTTTGGGCTTTCCCCCCCCCCGCCATTTGTCTCATCCTCCCTTATCAATTCTGATTTACTTCTTTCTCTGTGTACTTTGCTCCTATCCTGTGACTTACTGTCATTTCTTGCCCTGATTTGTTAGTGGGAGCATGAGAAAATAGTTTCTACTGAAGCTGCTAAATATGTCTCTCATTTATTCAGCTGGTGGGAGAGAGAGAAGAAGGAATGAGGTTCAGCAAAGTAGCCTTTGTAACCACAAGATTGTTTGCACTTTACTGCTGGAACATGCTGAGACTTGAAGCCTTTGTATGATTTTTATAAGTAGAGAGGCTGTAATTGAACTTTCTTACTAGACATTAAGAAAAAATAAAAGATTAAAATATTTATTTTCTTCTTTTTTATACACCCAGACAAAAACCAGTTTTTGAAATCATATGAGTGGTGCAATTATATAAACCTCTGTGCAAATAATGAGACCCCTGTGAGCAATTTTAAAGAGAAAGCAAAAGCAGCCTTTTGCGTATTCAGTTCAGGGAAAAGCAATCTGTCTGAAACTTTTTACTAGAGAACTTCACTCACCTACTGTCAAAACTGCTTTCTCGATGTTCATTTCTGATGGGTGTATAAAGCTGAAATTCAGGTCTAAATAGCACAAGATTTAGGCAAAAATGAGACACCCCGCTTCCATGTCTCGAGCTTGTCTGCTTTTAATGAATAAAAAGTATAGATAGCCATTCGGAAAAACAGATACCCTCAAGTGCTTTTTCAAACAAAGAGCTCTTCTTTAAGTGAGAAAAAAGGAAATGATCTACTTCGTCACTTATGTTCAAGCACTTGCTTTTGTAAATAAGAGTAAGAACTTCACAAACGCAACAACAGGAAGATAACCAGTGCACAGAGCTCTGCCTGAAACAAACCGCCAGCACAAAAATAGCTGGAAAAGAGCCAAAACTATCTGATAGGAGCTGTTGCCATCTCAGCGGTCCTAGAAATGAAAAGGAATGAAAGCAGGTGAAAATAATTGAAAATGACAACATGAAGAAATGTATAGGTTTGTATGTTTATATATAAAATATATTTATAGGTAAAAGTGTATTTATACAAATATAGGTGGAAAACACCATATGGCAGTAGGAAATGTGCCATCACAGTGGAAAGAAATAGAAACTAGGAGCCCTTACTTCTGGATAGTTCTGCAGTTCTGTGCAATGGCTGGTGCCTGCAGGTTAGCGCAGGGAAGAGGAACTCAGGTCTGTGCCCATAAAGACCCTTGTTTTCTATTGAAATAATGTATGACAGAAGAGAGGCCAGTTATAACCATTAATCTGGTTCAATTTTATTACAATTTATAGCCCATGAGAACAAAATAAGTCTATTGAAGTACATGACAGCAGCAGTACATGAGTTCGTGCTTAAAAATATTATTCTCAACGTTGGGACATCTGGGCAGCCAGATCTAATCGTATTTCTTTACTCTGCCAGAACTAGAGCATCTGACATTGGAGTTATTTGTTCAGACATTTCTAAATAGATAGTGCCAGATAACTAACTGTAATCAAAACCTTTCCTTTTTCTGACACTGTTTGGATGTGTCTCCAGTCCTAAAAATCCTGTCATTGTTCAAAAAAAAAAAAAAAAAAGAAGGAAAAAAAGAAAAAGAAAAAGGCATGTTAAGCGTGAACAAGAGCCCCACAGCCAGATTTCCTGCCCCACTTTTGATCCCTTTGTGTTGCCTGAGAGGTGCAAAGGATCTGTCTGTTTCCAGCTGCTGGGCGGAGGATCCTCCAGAGCCCGGGAGGTCTCAGCCAGGATGAAGGGATGGAGATGGGTCCCGCTTCCAGCCTGTTCCCAGCTCCACAGCGTGGGCAAGGCAGGTTTCTGCTGACCAAAGCCTTCCATTCTCGCTGCCTGTGGGGTGTACAGGGGCTGAAACATCTGGTGAGTCAGCGATGTGCAACTGCACACCTTTTCCCCGGCCCTGTCCCGTAAACGCTGATGGGTTTCCCAGGCTGCCTGTTTGCTGTACCATTTACCCTTAGTCACTTTCTGGTTTTAAGCCGTTTTCTTCAGTCCGTTTGTCTTATCACACTTTGTATTTTCCTGAGAGAATTTAATGGAGTGTGGGAGTTGTCATAATAATCTCCCTGTTTCTACATTTATTTTCCTTAGTTTGCAGGAATCTTGAGGCCAACAGAGAGAGAACAGAATTTAACCTATTAAAATAACGCTTAGTGGAGATCAAGTTTTGATGCATGTGGAAAGGAAAGAGTAAAAAGACATGTGAACACCAAGCAAAATAAAGCCTGGCAGAGCAGTGCCTGCTCCACAGCCTCGCCACATGCTGCTGATTAATAGATTTCACTGGTACTTTATGGCCAGTTGTCCAACTCTAGTTTTCACTTCTAGAAGGCCCATAAATAAGAGCTAATTCTGTGGCATTCACTCTACCCTTAGAAGTTTATTGCCTTACCAGCGTGGCACACAGGTTTAGTGTGATTTTCATCTTTGTTAACAGTCTTGGAAATAGTTTCTGATTTATAGTGTTCCAGGACGAACTATTCAGAGATACGTGTGTTAGCTCTTTAAAACCACTTTGCAATGTCATCCAAGTTGGATTGACAAATGTTGGCCTTCATTTTTTCAAATTTTGAACAGTGCAAAACTTTTTTTTTTTAAAGTTTCTTAGTAAGATATGCTCATTTTTCAACCCATTCTAGTATTTATTCACATTCGAAACATCCATCTGTTTTGAAGAAAAATGTAAAGTGAAAATGAAATGTTTTCCTTTTTTGAAAAGCTCCATTACCCTAACTGTTTTTATTACTGGTGAGAATTTTTCACTCAGCTTCCTACACTTTGGGTTGGACTCATGCCAGAGCCCACTTCTACATGTAATACATATCGTGAGTATGCGGGATAGCCTGCTAATTAATCAAGAATCGGGGAGATGTTACAGTTGGACTTCCTTCATGGAAAAGGACTTGGCAGCAGAGACGTCTCCTGAAGCCGGTTCAAAGGAGGCTTCTAGACTATGGAACTGGAGGGAGAAAGAGGCACCTTCATAGCTTTCATACTGAACAGAAGGTCTCGTGATGTATGGAGCTGTGTGTGATGGTGATGTTCCCTGTGGCTTGTTTTCTGGTTACAGATTAATTTGCTTTATGTTCATCTGTCTGGCATGTGACAGTTAATTCATTTTCTCCTCAAACAGAGGCTAAAATTCTGCCGTATGACCTAGGGTGAAATCCTGCACCAGCTGAAGTGAAGAAGAGCCTTGCCACTAACTTCAGTGAAGTCAGGATTTAATCCTTATTCTTTACCTCACTGGGGCCAAGTTGCATCATAACTGACTCACAACTACACCCCCCACCCCCAATTTCAGTGGCATTCAGACTAAAAGTCAACTTAGAATTTTTTATGGCAAGATTTGTAGTCTACACTCACTTTATAGTGGTTATATGAAAATGATAGTCAGTTCCCAGGCATTTTGCAAAGGTCTATGTTTAACGCTTTAGTATGTAAATAAATTAGTCGATATTTTATCTTTTAGAGAGGGGAAAAACAAGACAAAATTCATTTAAAAAGGAGTATGTTGGGGTACAAAAAAGAGTGGAGGGTAGGGAGAGATATAAAAAGTGTATTAACTCACTTGATACATTACAAGATATTTTAATTTGGCCCTAGGATTTTAGACTACTTTAATCAGATCACAACTGGGCCCTTTTCTATGAATAGCCTTTTTAGGTTAATTATGATCAAATCTCTCTGGTTTATTATAAATGAGGAGATAGCACATTCTGTAAATGAAGATGGTAAGGTAATAATACGCATTTTTTTTTGGCATTAAGTACCCATGCCTATCTTAATTAAAATAAAACTCTTCCCATAACTGAAGGCAGGTTGGCTTAACTAACAAGCAATTAAAACAGGTGAAACTATTTCAGCGGGGTGACACTTGGCCATCTGACAAATGTAGTAAACCTGTGAGATCCTTCCATTCTTGAAGCCTTTTTTCAGAAACGCAGAATGGATGTACTGACTAGATAAATGCTATGTGGCTTTTTCTTTATATAAGGCAATGTTTTTAGAGGGTCTTTTTGTTGTTTTTGGTGTTTTTTTTTTTGAAAGGAGTGCGAAGGAGTAACATGGTGCTAATGGGATATTACAAGGATCAACACTGTGTTTTCATCTTCAGTAATGACTAGGAAGAAGGAGCTTCTAACATTTTAGTGAAATTTTCAGGTAAGCCTACAACAGCCTGAGACTTTTCATAGAAAATCAGAACTTCACAAAAAAAACCAGTAGTGATCTGAAACAAGTATGGAGTGCTTGGGGAGGAGGGGAATCTTAAGGAGACCTTTTTCTGAAAGAGATGGGGAAACTTGAGATAAGGCATGAGAGGGGTAAGTTTGTAGGTGACGCGCCAGTGAAGATATGGAGGTTTATAGAACAGTGGGCCTTCTCTTGCTGTGGCCCTGTACAAGCTGCTGGAGTGGGTCCATGCTCTTGGAGATATTCCTTACTGAAAGGGACAGTTCGGGGAGTTAGTGCAGCTGCCTTTAAAGTTGTTAGTAAAGTTCAAACAAAGTGTAAAGCTCAGTGCTTGCAGCATTTGTTGAATGCTAGGCCATTCCCGCATATTACAAATAAAGTATGCCTTGTTCAGGATTTCCAACACAAAGCAACACAGCGTGAACCAGAGCAGGGAATACATTCCAGATGACTTTAAAAAAAAAAAAAAAAGAAAAATAGCATGGTAAGCAAAGATGAGGCTATGACTAATCAAATTGGCTAGTGCAGACTCTGTTATACTGCATTAAGTACTGAAATATTATGTACCAAAAGAAAGCTGGCAGGGCTGAATTAGTAAGGATGAGTCATTTATTAAAACTCTCAGGATAAGGAGGTAAGGCAAAGGGATATAGGGTGAATGGAGCATAAAAATCTTTATGAAAATGCAATTAATCTTAAGACTGGAAAAGGACAGCAGAGCCTTCTGTTTTTAACTTCTGCTTTGCTACTGTGGATCAAAACACTCTATCCTGTATTTTTTTTCTAAACCAGAAGGAGAAAAATGAGCCAGGTCTCCCAAAATTATAGAAATGGCTTTAAAATCAGGAAGTAGAAATAAGCGCTATATGATTCCCTCCGTATTTTGATGTTTTCTGATTTTGGACTTGAAAGTTTGGTTTTCAAAGTGGGTACTAATCCCGACATCACGAACTGGTGAATCAAAAAAACCAAAGCCAGGAAGCTGACAATAATGAAGCAGTGGTGAACAAGCTATCAACTAATTGACTCCTCCGAGCTCCCTCTTAATTGTGAAAATACTGGGCTCACAGTGTAAGACTGATAAGTGATAAAGAAATTTGCAGTAACATAAATAGGAGAGTGGAAGGTAAGGATGACAGCAAGCAGTGGTCCCTGGCAGCCTGTGCCGATGGAAAGGCTGGTTGGGCTGGTGCTCTGCTCCTGATGGTGCTCCTCTGGAGCCTCCAGGTGCTAGTCCAAAATGGGCCCTGCGAAAAGAGACTGGGATCCTAGCACTAACTAATGCAGTCTACGGGTGTGATTTTAACATGTTTTGATATTTGGTAGTTCAGACATAACTACTGTCAGCTTAAAAGGGCTTAGCACTACTAAAGCTGTGGGGATATGGGCTGTTTTCTCTCCCAGACAGAGTCTTGGCTAGTTCTGCAAGTACTGCTGTACATAACATTTCACATTATTCTGACTTGTATCCTTGTAGAGAAGGAATTGAGAAATTGATACCTGGGTGAGGTCTGCTGCTTTCGAAGAGAGCAACTTGCATTAAACAGTGATGGATCATTCTCTGGATTTTTTTTCAAATATCTCTAAGGGTTTTTATTACATATGATGAAAAGACAGGAGTAGCACATACTTTTGATCTGCAGGTAAATGGATTGGAGTTTTGAAAGAAACTAGCTTAAGCACCAGGACCCTACACTGTAGGATGCTGTTCTTTGATTCTCAGCCTATTTTTAGTGTTTAGGGAAGCAAAAAATGTAAGGATTGAACTCCAGCCCTAGAGAGAAAGAAGGAAAGAAGGAATACACTACTACATCCAATCTATTCTGTGTGACTCAATTAACAATATAGCAATATATTTCACCTGTCAGAAATGTTTATCTTCTTACTAATTAGCAAATTAACACCACATTTTGAAAGGAGTTGTAGTTCATAAAAAAGTTGGCATCCACAGATGCCCTATGCAGATTGTGTCCCTTAGTCTTGTTGGGAAATAGGCTAAGTGTAGGACAAAGGAGCATGATAATGTTGCTTTCTCGCCTCTTCTGCACTCATTGTGCCCCTGTTGCAGTCTTTCTTTTGTTTCCAGTTGCTGGAAATTTGAGAGAGTGGAGGGAACTGATGCAGTAGGCCTTACCCTTACCCTCTTTGTTTCTGCTAGCCTTAATTAACCTCTCCCTAGGTTCACCAAATTTGTGATTAGAATTTTTTTTTTTTTAAGTTGGGCTTATGCTCACTAAGCAGGTTTTCTCATAGCTCTACTTGAAACCCCATTATTACCATTTTGAATGCTGCACTGTTTGTTCTAGAAACCCATCTTAGTAATTTATCCCATATCTCTATTTTTCCCTCATGGAAAATACAATTATTTTAATTCTTCTAATTGTTTCTCATTTCCTACACTCCAAATTTGTCTCTTTCCCCCAGGCATCTCTTCATCCTAGATCATTGACTGGAAAGGCCTTTTTGGCTCTTAATTCCTTATCTCTATTCCAAATGGACTAATATTGTACAGTGTTCAATAAAAAAATAATTTAATTTGTTATTTCTTTCATCATGCAGTTGCAAAATTGGCAGGCATTTAAGATGATTCTTTAGTTTTGGGGGTGCTAAGTGTGTCTCAAATTGAGACAAGCAGTATTAATGGAAAGTTATGTGAAACTTTGGGTAAGAATGAGCATTTGAATAAGTAACACGGGTATAAACCTGCGCTGTTGTTCAGTCCTGCATGCAGCAGACAACGCAGATCCTTCCTTGCTTTGCACAGGAATAACTATCATGTTGTTTCCCGGCTCCCATGGAGAGCGATGCACAGTGAATCAGAGCATTATATTCTCTCTTTATTCTTTTAGTTATTTTGCTTAATCTCATGTAATAGCCAATTAACTTGATTTGCCTTCAGAGCTGGGGGAAAGTATAAATAAACCTGGCAGAGGAGCGAGGTGGGAAGAAGCACAGAGGCTGGAGTCATGGAGATGCCCTGTGTGAGCAACAGGAAATCAATTGCCATATGGTCAGTTATAAATAGGTCCATCACGCAGCCTCATCGCCTTTGACATGCCCAGGTTCTCTGCTCAAGATTCTGCTTGCAGATTTTCTTACCTTTGCTCACCCCTAAAAAGCTAGCTTTTTTAGGCGGAGCAGGCATAAGTTTTGTTGGAGATTCTGGAACCTGCCACTCTCCTCCTGCGGCTGCCTGCAGCAGGGAGTGACGTCAGCCTGGTGGTGGGACAGGGCAGGAGAGGACCATGAAGAAGGGATGGAGGCCTCAGGGTAGAGTCTCTCAAGCCATGTTTGCTTAGAAATATCATCTTTTTACTTCTGGAAGTCTTTTCCTGTGGAAAATTTTTGTTCATGGCTGCCAAATCAGAGTTTTAGCAGTCCAGCTGGATTGCTGTGTCTGCAGGTGTGTTTCTGTCTGAAACAATACAATTGCACTTGGGCAAGTGATTTGGAGGGAGGCGGTGTGAGTTATCTCCTCGCAGAAGCCTGGGGAGACCCAGAGACAGGGCTAGTGCTGATGTGTGAGGTGATGCTCCCAGCAACTGCATCTTTCGCGTGCTTTCCCTGGCATCGTGTTTGACTTCCTTCAAGGTGGAGCAGCCCTGCTGAAGATGAAGAGGTGAGGTATTGTGAGTCAAAGCAAAAGAAAAAAGAATGATAATCATGCTGTAAATACAAAGGTCAGAAATCATGACCTTTTTTTTGTCCTTATAAACCCTCAGGGCTGTGGGGCAACTGAGCAGAGCTTTCAGGATTACAGCAGAGATTGCATTAACTCTTCGTCTGGGTCCTTTGTGTGCGCGCTGTGGGACTTGGCACCTGTGAGCATAGCTGAGTGACTAGCTTAATGGGCAGGACACTGAGGTGTGGTTTTAGGTCTCAGAAAAATGCCAGGGTTTATTACACCTTACAGCTTTTTTTTTGTGCATTGTCTTTATTTTTCACATAGCTCCGGTCTCTTTATTTTCTCTTTGGCTCGCACATGACTCTTGCTGGTTGATTAACTGAATATCTGGTTGTCAGAGAGGCTTTCAAGTACCCTCACGCAAATGGTCACAGAGTCCTACTTTCTATCTGCCTGCAGATGAGGCGAGCTCTGGCTTTGCTTTTGTCGCGTATCTTGGAATGCAATCCCTGCTCAGAGACTCGAAACAGAATTACACCCACTATATCATCCAAATTTGTCATATATAAATATAGATGTTGAGATGATTAAACACATTAGCAATTTTCAGTGGTTCTTTAATTCCATCATTCATTATTTTTATTTGATGAACCTCTTTCTTATGAAACTTATTAAAATGTTGGTATAAATCTATTCCAAATTCCCTTGATGACTATGTTTATACAAAATGATATACATAATGATCTGCTTTTGAGACTGCATTAGAAATGTGCATTGGCTTTTCAGTTTGTAAGAGGTTGTGTATCACTCTCATAAGAAATAATGACTAGGATTTTTTTCTTTTTACATTAGGGAGCTGTAGGCACTCAGGCATGGATTCTACCTCGCTCTGAGTCTCACCCAGTGCTTCCTAAAGACTCCCATGATATCATTAAGAGTTGGGTCAGATCCTGCAGCAGTACCTGCAGGCAGCCCTCCCTTGAGCAGGGAGCACTAGATACGAAAGGAGACACAATGGGCAGGATCCATTCACTGAACTCTTGCTGTCCAGAAGTTATAACTTTAACTGAGACCATCCTTTAAGCACCCATGTAATCAGTGGGCTGGTACTTTCAGCAGCTGATTCTTTTAGCCCCTTTCAGTACAAGGTTGCCTTGCTCCCTCCATTGATGCTAAAGAGAGCCTAGATAACTAGTTGAGATTAAACACCGAAGTAATTACAGTAAAATGAGTTGAATCCCTCCCCGAGGAATTTTGCAGCTCTGTTGACCTTCACCCGTTAGGCTCTGACACTAGTTAGAGATATGGACTCTGCCCTGTCTTTTAGTTTACATATTTACCTTTTAAAAAGAAATGTATTTTTGCTTCTCTCACTCCTTTACAGTCTCATGAAAGGCACTTGGCTTTCAGATATTTGCTGAGCAATATAGTGAAGTGTGCAATTACATCTTGAATTTAAATATTAAATAATGAAACCCCCCTCATTGATATCAATGAGTAAATGCTTCAGGTCCTATTTTATTTATTTATAATCAAAACCTCATCTTTCTGAAAACAAACACACAGCTGCCTAGAAGCTTCTCTAAAGTGGAAGATCGCAGAAAGCATGTGTGTGTGTATATATATATTTTTCCCCCATAGCCTTTAGCGATCTGTTGAACTTGCAGTTTTATCTTTGTCTTCAATGGTACTTTATTAATTTTTCTTCCATTAATTTTGTCAAAATACCTCTTAGAGCCATAAAAACTTCTGGCACCTGCAGCACAGTGTGGCATGAAATTGTGTAATTTAATATACTCCCAAAATAAATCGTTCATAACTATATCTTTGGCAACCCCACTTTGACCATGTCTATCAGAAAGCCGTTTCTGTAAATTAGCAATATGGAAATATCAGTCAAAATGGACCCATTACACAGCAAAGATACAATGCTGGTGGTGTGTCTTCCTGATTTGTGACACTGAAATGATTGTTTTACAGCCTCCACAAAACTTCTAGAATTTACTGTGGGACAACATGCTTTGATTCAAGTGGATTTGGTTTGCACAACAAAAGTAATTTTTATTTGGACTCTGAAGAAAATATTTATACATGTCTCCATTAGAAGAATCATTTAGTGATCCTGTGAACAAGATGCTTATCTCTTAGATCATCAGGTTTTTAAAGTGGAAGAGTGATGTCTTTTCTCTGTTATTACATCCGCTATTGTGACATCACATTGGTCATGCTGACAACTCATACGGCCTGGCTGACCACGTATTCTTAAGAAAAAGGATGCTTTCTTATAAGTGTTTTTGCTACTAATTTGCTGCTGTAAAGTTACTGATGAGTATCCAGGGAAGAATTTATTTTCCTGGCAATGAAGTGGTTTTTTTTTTAATCTACCTATGCTAATACTTCCACGGAATCACAGAATGGTAGGGGTTGGAAGGGACCTCTGGGGATCATCTAGTCCAACCCCCCTGCCAGAGCAGGGTCACCCAGAGCAGGTTGCACAGGAACGCGTCCAGGTGGGTTTTGAATGTCTCCAGAGACAGAGACTCCACCACCTCTCTGGGCAGCCTGTGCCAGTGCTCTGCCACCCTCAAAGTAAAGTTCCTTCTCATGTTTAGGTGGAACTTCCTATGCTCAAGTTTGTGCCCATTACCTCTTGTCCTGTCGCTGGGCACCACTGAAAAGAGCCTGTCCCCATCCTCCTGACACCCACCCTTAAAGTATTTATAAGCGCTGATAAGGTCCCCCCTCAGCCATCTTTTTTCCAGACTGAAGAGACCCAAATCCCTCAGCCTTTCTTCATAAGAGAGGTGTTCCAGTGCCCTAATCATCTTGGTAGCCCTTTGCTGCACCCTCTTCAGCAGTTCCCTGTCCCTCTTGAACCGGGGAGCCCAGAACTGGACACAGTACTCCAGGTGCGGCCTCACCAAGGCAGAGTAGAGGGGGAGGATGACCTCCCTCAACCTGCTGGCCACACTCTTCTTGATGCACCCCAGGATGCCATTGGCTTTTCTCTCCTTCTCTCCTCTGCCCTTCCTTCTGGCCATAAGATAAAAAAGATAGATGTTGTAATGTCCAAGTTATGTATGGAGCTGTGTGGGGCTTTTTTGTTTGGTTTTATTTTCTTTTCTGTCTTGTAAGGAATTGTATATGAGGAGGCAAATCATTCATAACATAAATTCAAAGGAGTAAGTTAAATCAATGCTAACTCCATTATATGAATATAGCTGAAAAAAAAAGTGACGGTTCTGTTTTAATAATAGCTTTCCTAATGTAATTAAAATGGAGGAAAAGCTGTATGTTTCCTTGAGGCCACAGGTGGTACAGAGGAATTAGGAAAGAGAAATGTCAACTAGACTCTTATTAAACTCTGTATTTTCATTTTACTACTTGGAATTTAGTGTAGACGATTCCTAGGTGGAAAAAAACCATATATACTTTCTTGAATTCAAATTTTATGTTGTCCTTCTAAGCATGCCTAGATAGGCGTTTACAAAGACCCCCAAGCTTTGGGTGAGAATGAATTGAATGAGGATTACTTAGTGGGTCTTACATAAAAATGAACGTTCTTAAAATATCTACCTTGCAAAAACAAAAGCTCTTTCTCCCAGGAGCATCCTCTCTAATTATTCATAATTAATAAATAAACAAAGAACTGTGTAGTTCTACAGCAAGTAGTTATTAAAAGGCTCTTAGAACTAAAAAGACTTCCTGGTCAGAAAGCAGATATCCAGCTGTGCTAAAAGAATGTAGGACTGAATCCAGAGAAATTTCTACAGAGCTTTTTTTTGTTGTTGTTTCTGAGTTCGAGAGATCATTTAGGACTGGAACATCACTTTTTAAATGGTTTGAAGCACACAGGGTTTCACCCAAGCAATCCAACTTGATCCTGAACTTGTAGGGTGAAGCTCCTGATTTTAAGGCATCGAGTGGAAGATGTCTTCACACAGGCTTTGATTAATACCAGCGCTCATGGTTTGGGGAAGAAGAGGTCATGCATGGCTGAGGCCTTGGGGAGCAGTGTAGGCTGGAGGAATTCACTGGGTATTTATGCAGTTAGATTTTTCAGAGAGGGCTTGACAAAATGCAGAGGAAGGTGGCTAAAGACCACATGCCAACGTGTGCAGAGCGTGCACCATGTCGCTTGGCACTGACGGACAAATGCGGCCTCCATAGGAGGCAGGAGAGTAAACCTATTTTTCCTTCTGTTGGTGGGTTGTAATGCCAAGAAAAAGCCTTCTTCTGTACTTTGGCTGGAAGCGTGTCACAGCAATACGTGGAAAGTGCTCCTCCCTGTGAGAGGCTGCCCATTCCTGGGGCACCCCTGTTGCAGTATAGCTCACGCGTTCCCCTTCTCCCTGGGGCTGTGACTGGCTCAGGCTGCCCTCTCCTTTTCCAATGTACCCTCTGGGGAGCCCAAACTTTCTGTGTATTCTCATGATTTGTTATAGTTTCCTCTAGCTTGCAGAACCACCCCCCAGCTGTATCAGCTCAGTGTTGCCAAACAACTGGAATAAGGGATTATTCAGACTCTTGTCCCTGCGGAATAATAACTGTTAGCTTATTTGCTTCTGTACTGGACCTTCCAACCCCTACACAGCACGGTGGAGGACAAAGTTTTTCTTTATTGATCCAGACACTACTGTTTTCTTTTTTTGGATTGTTATATTGAACACTCCCTTGATATTCTTGGCTTTGTTATTTCTTATTCCCACAATAAATAACCCCTTGGGATTTCTGTAAAAATAGCCCATGTATCAGGCAATGAAAAGACCTTGTAGACAGTAAAAGGCACAGGAACCATTTAGTTAAGCAACATACCTTTTGGCCTGAAGATCTTGCTTTCTTTATCCTCTTTCACCTGGGTTGTGGTCAAACAAGAACACTGAGCTCTGAAGTGCCATTTTCAGTTTAGGTGCCAAGAAAAGTTTGTCCCAGCATTACATTGTGTTGCGAAGAACATTAAGAATGCCAAACAAAGAATGTAAAGATAAAAATTAAACATGCTGCATATCAGGTACTTAAACACCCTGAAAGGAAAACGTAGGTTGTCTACTCCGAAAGGAGAGCCCTGGCACACTGAAGGGTCAGGCCCCGCTCTTGTGTGTAGCTTTTTTTTTTCTTTCTTTTCTTTTGTCCTAGACTTTATATATTCCCCCTCCCTGTGTAGTCATTTAATCAGGCAGAGTGGAGACTGGTGCACTTCTGAGAATCACCAGCAATTAAATAGAGCCTCCTTGTAGGAATAAGTATTGGTATCCACTGAGTGCAAGAAGGAACTGGGTTTTTGTGCTAGTGACGACTGCAGTTTAGAACATGCTGGACAAGAATCTGTAGTACACCCAGAAAAGATTTACTTCCTGGAGAAGTACTGAGCAGTGTGTAGTACTGCTTCCAGTCTGATACCCATAAACAGTCATGACATGAAAAATATACATGAAAAGAGAATAGTGGAGGAAGTCAGGGATGATGTTTCAAACATTGGAAGTTTTTTCCTCTTCTTTTAAGAGAGATCTTTAACACAGAACTACTAGACCTTTACTTGTGAACAATGTAATTATACATCCTAGACCCACACCTGTTGAGAGGAATTTATTAGTACTTATGGAAAGAAAAATGAGGAGCTGAAGGTGTTGACCTCTCTTATTAAAATTGACTTACTAGTGTTTGCACCACCTGTTGCTGCAGTGTTTAATCAGTCTCTTTAGATTGGAGTAGGTATTAGATTAGTACCAGATGTTTCCAAACTTTGCAGTTATTCCAGTCTTTAAATCAAGGCTCCTTTAGAAATCTTTAAACAACATAGCTCAGTACCTTCAACTCTGCTAAGTTTTGAGGAGGAGAAAATTTACAAGTTATCGTCTTCCCATATAATCAAGAAAGACAAATTGTCAAATAGATCAGAAGATTCTTCTTTTGAGCTTGGCTATTTATATACCATAGTCCTCCTCAGGAAAGCATTGACACGGCAGGATGATGAGTCAAAAAAACTCAACAGAGGAAATGCATGTAAGCACAAAAGGTCAACTTCTCTTAATAGTTTCAAAGAGAAAAACCTTGTCACAGATGGTGAAGAAAGACAGACAAGATTTAGAGTGTGGTTTAACCAGGCTGCATATGTGTTAACTTAACATCTCTGAGAATTGAACTTGTTCATTCAAGACAAGTGTACTTCCACCATCTGTCCTGCATGAGGGAGGTCCCTCTCCCAGCCCTTAACTGGTCCCAGAGTGATTCACTGTGAGCCTTCTCCTGTGGGAAGGGGAGCCTGGGGGGACTGAGTGGCCCTGACACAGACAGATCCCCCCTTCCTCACCATCCTCAGCTGTTTTTGACAGTGATTATAAATAAAGTGCACTACAACAGCGTGGACTGATAACACAAAGTGGTACTCGGGTGGTCCTACCACTACACATGGTGGAGGGTGTTTGGAGATGCTCCTGGAAGGAAGGCAAGGAAAGGAAAGAGGAAAAAGGTACCCCAAGGACATGTCTGAGAGTAAAGCAAAAATTGCCTCCCTCTGCCCTACAAGCAGCTAAAATACACTTGCTGCAATCCAGACAGGGCAGGATCCCCCATCACCCACAGCACTCCTAATGAGGGCCCTCCAAAAAGGGGGAAGGCAGAAGGAGGCACTGGCAAACCCTTGTGGCTCTGTAGCCCTTGTGCTGTTGGCCCAAAGTCAGCCTTCCTTGTCCCGCAGCAGCTTTGAAGTGTGACGGGCTGGAGCGGGCCCTGCAGTCTGTCGTATATGGGAACAGTATTTGGTCCAGTCTTTGATCCTAGGTTCCCTAAAGAGGAGTTATTCATAATGAATAATTAGTAACAGCTCCTGTGAGACGCAGGTGACTGCAGGCTCTGAATGGTCCCCGCGTGTGTAGCACAAAGGACAGGAGCAGTTACCCCTCTGTTTTAGCAAAAGGCATGCCTTTTTTTTTTTTTTTTTAATGCCTGTCAGATTGGGCTGGCAAACCTCACCTGCAGCGTGGTGTGGTGTAGATTATGTTTAACAAGCTTTGCAGAATGAATTGTTGTGGTTTTGGTTTTTTTTTTTTTTCTTTAAAGGTTGAAAGGCACTTGGGGCATTATTTCCTTTCAAATTAAGACACTTTCGCATTGAGAGGGAAGCAAAAGAAATACTTGTGCCTAAAACTTTTATATTCTGGATGTTGCTTCTTGTTCTTTAGTTGGGCTACAGTATGTTGAAATAAGAAAGAAATATATAGTAATGAAAAAGTTCTATTTTAACCATGACAAACACTTGTTGTATGACTTACCCATGTGACGTATTTTCCCTCTCTTTTTAGAGTGGACTTGAATTTCCATTTCTACACATACATCAACAAAACATGATAATACTACAACAATATGACAACGTTTCAGGATTAAAATAGGAAGTGGTATATCTTCAGTGTTCCCATTTTCAGGGAAGCTAGACGCACAAATGTAAAATGACTGAATAAATGTGGAAAATACACAAATAATTATTTTCCCTTGCATGTTAAAACAGAAAGAAACTACTTTGTTCATTACCATGCAAGACTAACTGGGAGCGGGAAAGAGCGCGTTCTGCAGGGGAGCGCTGCCAGAGATTTATACTGCATAGGAAACCGTTTGTTTCATGTTTTACTAACACATTCTGAAAATATCTTTTTGTTGTTGTTGTTGAAAAGCAGTGCAGTAAGGAGCAGTATTTTAAAGACAAATATATATATATGAAATCAGATCCTTTCTTATGAATCCCCTTAGGTTTTTTCAGATACTGTGGTTTTACCTTTTCCCTGGTAAAGGTTGAAACATGAGAGGTAATGTCACAGAAGGGTGTCATGCAACTTTGAAAAATATATTCCACCGTGGCAATTCTTGCTTACAACCTAAGTTCAAACTGACTGAAGTTACTAGGAAAATTTCATGCTGTCAGTGAACATGGATTCATGACAATCACATGGAAGATTTCTGCTTGCATGAAGCAGCTGTGGATTCTTTTGACTGTAACTGGGCAGATTACTCGCAACAAAGAATTAGTTTGCTTTTGGGTTCAATGTGCAGTATCATCTAGGCCATTTGATGGCTGGTATTTTTCCTGAATGCAGGATTTGCTATTTTTCTTACAGATAAGCTCCTCTTATAGCTAAACAATATGTATACAAAAGGAATTTTATTTTATTATTTTATTTATTTTGTTATATTTATTTTTTATTATTTTATTATGTTTATTTTATTATTTTGTTCTCAGCCTGAATATATTTTTCCTTGAGATGCCCTTAATCAAAACTTTCTTCAGGCAAACTTTTCTGATATGCTTATGGGGATAATATATGAACTGAAGAGAGTCAACTGAAACTCATTTGGAAATTGTTCAGTCCTCCCCGGCCACTCCCCACCAAGCCTTTCTGCTCTGTTTGAGGGCACTGGTGTATGGAAGTCAGTATCAGAATTTTCCAGCTGCTAGGCTTTACATCTTTAGTATATTTATATAAACAACTTAACAAATCTTCTAAACCCAATTACGTTGTTTTTGTTTAAGACAAAGTGGGAAGCACCTTTGGCTAAGAACTTTGTTAGAGCTGACAGACACTGCCAAACTTGTAAGACAGTGTATTTTGAGAGACCTTGGTGTGCTAAATTATATATTTCCACTTAGGGGATTGTTCAAGAGAGCAGTAATAGTGTAAGCCCATAGGTGTTATGGTAAGTACATCCATCGTGTCAGAACAGTTGTATTTAATAAAGCTTTATTCCCAACTACGGAGAGCTTTTAAGCTGTTTTCCACTTGGGTAACTGTTTTGTTTTGTGAGTTTTAAAGATTCAGTTGTTAGTTTAGGGAATTTGAAACTAATGTTAAACCCCAAACTGTAAAATATTGTATCAAATATTTAGATTGGCGTGAGCTGAGTTACATGGAGACATGTAGTAATATTTCTTACACAACACAGAACAACTGTTATGGCACCACTGTTAAATGAAAGGTCACAATATTTCACACAAAATAGGGAGCTTTTAGGAACATGTTTAACTTAACTTTGGGTGATAGGATTGCACGGTGCTTTTTACTATGCATTGCTTGATTTGGGCAATGCCTGATTTCATGCCATATAACTATGTCCTTTGCAATATAAAAGAAAAATACAGAGTTGTAGTAAATGAATTGATGCAATTCAATGTTGTTCAAAACTGAATTTATTGGAAATACAGAAAAATCTGTTCAGTGACTCAGTAGGAAAATGTTCACCTTTCGGCTCCAATGTACCGTGTATAGAAAGATGAACTTCGTTCTATTCTTCCCCTTCAGTATACCACAGTGGTGGTAATAAATGCAAAAGCAGAAATCTTAATACAAATGACACAAATATTTGGCCACTGACCTTTCTCCTAACAAACTACTTCTTATCAGAAGTGTTGAGTTTGGTTTTTTTGCCAAGTAACATGGGCATAAATAAATAATTTGAGAAGTTGGGGAAGAAAATACTGAGATTACAATATAATGACAGCTGCAGAATAGGCTATTTGGCTTTTAGTGACCATAACTGTTTTGATATCAGTGAATTGGCCATCACAGAGACCATGCTGTTCGTTGCTTCCAGTAAGTCATTTTTGATCCATGATGCTGGTCTTCACAGGTCTAAGGTCAACTGCCTAAATTCCTGAGTTTCTGTGGCAAATTATTTTGTTGGGTGGCACCTCTGGAGGTTTAGGGTGAATACACCATGCAGGTTCTGCAGGCCATCTGAACAGGAAAGGTATGCTCTTGCCACCCCAGCTCAGGGCCTCCTTTTGCTGTAGGGCAGGTGACAGCCCCAGGAAACCTTCTCTCTGCAATGTCCTCGGTGGCTTGTTTGGTGGGATAAAATATTTGCAAAAACCCTAGTAGGAAATTTCTGCAAGTAAGGAAATTACCTCTGGTGGACAACACCTCAGTATGTCATAGAATCATAGAATGGTTTGGGTTGGAAGGCACCTTAAAGATCACCTTGTTCCACCCCCCTGCCATGGGCAGGGACACCTCCCACTGGACCAGGCTGCTCAAAGCCCCATCCAGCCTGGCCTTGAACACTTCCCAGGATGGGGCATCCACAGCTTCTCTGGGTAGCTTCTCTATACTTGTTGTCCTCCTGCCTTGGAGCTAATGCTCCTCTGTGTTGACACATCTTGAGCCTTACATAGCATTTGCGAGCTGGGGATTGTGAAAAGAAAATGCATAGCAAAGGTCTTTGTTTCTTTTTGCCTTACTCCTGGATTTGAGTTGTCTCCATCGTTTTTGGTGTAATTAATATTGGACCAAAGGTCACTCTGTTTTTCCAAGATCTCTCGTACAAGGCACAACAGAAAAGGGCATCCGTGCCGCAACTCGTTTTCAGTGCTTCAAAACAGCTTTCTTAATTTGACTGTGGCCAGAAGTATCAAGAGAGACTACACTTAGAGTGAGCTGTAATTCACTTTCTTTACACAAAGGCGGCACATAAAATTTTCATCTATCAGGCCTTTTATAAAACAAACAACAAACAAAATATCTACATAATTATCTGTGGTTTAGAAACAAGGATTTTTTTCCTCTCTCCTTCTAGTTCACTTTTGTCAGAGATAGGCTTATTTGTGTTTTATGATTTGTTTGGTTGTTTTATTTTTTATAAATGCTTTTTTAAATTATTAAAGCCATGAATAAAATGAGGACTAAGTAATTGGGTGCTTTTTAGGGGAAAAAAATATCAAAGGAGTAAGACAGAAATGGAATTTGTTTATGGTATTTTTCTCTGGTGTGCGAAACAATATAATCTTTCATTATAGAAAAGGGAAGAGTAAAATGCTTTTTGCATTGTTTTGGGTAAAAGCAAATTTAAGACTCTAAAATGCATCTATCAGGAAGTGAATTCAGCTTCCTTTAGGCAATAGCATCTTATTTTAGTACTGAATGTAGATTTCATCTGAACTTAATAAAGGTTAGATCTCTTAAAAGCTTTCCTCTCATCTCCATATCAAAGTACAAATCCAGTTAATTCTGTGAGATTCTGAGAGCGCAATGAAAGTATATTTGTAAGTTGATTCTATAGCTCAGTATCTATGATATACTTTCAGAGGTTTCATGACACTGTAGGTAAAACTGGAACCTCAAATGAAATGTCAAATGAAATAGGTTTGCGGATTTCACAAATCTTTTTGAGATCTCACAAAATGTTTGCACGGAATGGGTATAAAGTAGCTGTTCTAGAAATCTGGTTGTGGAAAATCTAAGGCAGGCTTACATCTCCAGAATTTCAGGTTATAGCAGTCAGGATGCGGGATGCCTACCTTCAAGTCCCTCCCAACTTTTATACCTGAGGTCAGAATGTCTAACCACTAGGCTACTGCCTAATCCTTCCAAATATCTTCGGTTTTGTATCCCAAATAATCTGATACTCAGTGGAGGAAGGAACCTGAATTCAGTTATTCTGCTGTTGAGCCTTTCTTTCACTCCCACGAACAGACGTTCATCTAACATGTGAGAAAATAAAGAGAAGAGTTTGGATAGGTGACAGAGGCTGGCTGTGTGGACTGGAGACTTGGACGCTCTCCTGAAATGCAGACAAGCTAGATCCAGTTCCCTTCTGTGCGAAGTCCTGTCCTGCATCCCAGGTGAGCCCAGTTTACCAGCCTATGCTTCATGGAAGGGATGTGTATTACACGCTATCTAACTTTCTTCATCATCTTCTTTATCAGGTATTCTTTTGACTGAATTTATTGAAAACTTGTGCACATTCCAGTGCTGAGAAATAGCATTTTTCAACAACAAAAGTATTTTTGGGAGCTCTGTTCTGGATGGTTGTTCTACTGAATTAAAAAAATTTCATTCCAATGAAAATTCTTTCATTTAGTTCACTAGCAGAATAATTCTGGGGAGTAGAAAAGTTACCTCTAAACCTCTGCTCCTACTATGTATCAAAAAGGATAACATTAAAGAATCACCCACAGATAGATCCACCGTAAAAAGATTTTATATTGATTTGCTAGGTTACTATGTAATTTTTCTTGCATTAGAGAGAAAAGGTTGCTCTGGATGCATTAAAACAAATCCATTCTCTTGCTGTTTGGTTTGCCAGAATTTGAAAGCATTTCATACTCTGTCATTATATCTTTTAAAAAATAAAAATAATTTAAAATTGTTTTACTTCCAACCTGTTTTGGTTGAATGCGTTTGCAAAAACCTTCTTACAATGAAGCCAATTTAGATGAAAAGAAAACAATTTTCTCCTCCCAAAAATCAATCTACCATCTCTTATTGCCTTCTGAAATACTGCATTCTTGCAAGCAGTAGTCTCAAAGGGAATTCAAAAAGCCTGATTTTGGTAATTAAGTTAGCTGACTTGACTTTTTGTGCTTTCTTGAGAGGCGTTTGAGGGAGACAAGTTCTTGGAGGGAGAAAAGATGATTGTGCCTGAATTGTCATCCAGAAGAGCTGACCTTTTCCAGAGACTATAGAGGAGCAATAGGAAAACTAATTTCCTAATTCACACCCTACGATTCCAGACACCTAAATTATGTATGTGAATACCCTTCAAAAGGATATCTTACGGTCACGTTACAACAGTCTTAGCGGGGGCATTACTCTGAAACTGAAAACTTTCCACAGATCCCCTTTGTGCTTTCAGTGGCCCTCTAAATTTTCTGTGCTTTCCCACAAACGTAATGAGCTTAGAGGTAGTTCAAAATACAGAAACAGGTATAACCAGAAGAAATAACTTTGGCTATTGACCTGCAGGTATTCAGTAAATGGGTTTTTGTTCTTAATTGCTTTGCACTTAGTACATGAAAGTACCTTACTGTGTAAACAGGGAAAAGAGATTTCTGTACTCACAGTCTGAATGTTAATGAATGACAATGATGTTTGGGGCATATATACTGTACATATGACTGAAAACAGACAGGAGTGAAATCATGCATATGGGCGTTAAAGTAGTCTTTAATTACAGGAATATGATTATCTACTCCCATTGGTCAGATGCTCAGCTTGTCAGAACTTATTTAGCTCCAGTTTCTGGAGGTCTTTCATAGTTTTGGCTGTATATTTAGAGATAAGGAGTAGAACATGAAAAATATTTTAAGACTGCATTCTAGAATTCTATAGATGATGTTGAAGGAGCTATTCCTTTTTTTTTAAAGAATAATGTAAATATATTGAAGGCAAATAGACTTGAAATAATTTTCATGCATGAGGATGCACAGAAGGCCGCCTTTGGGAAGGAGCCGAAAGGGGCACGAAAGCTGGCATGACTGGCACAGCAGAAAGCATGAGAAGAATGTAAAAGAAGGCCAGGACAGTTGGGTGGTATCGCTGGTTCGTGCCGCTCAGAGGGGAGGGATTGTGTCTGGTGCAGTGAAACCATCTGAGAAGTTGGTACCATTGAACCTGCAACTGATGGGGATGTTTGTGGCTGTCTGATTTTTGATGCCTGTTCTTTTCCAAGAAATACCTCATTTAATATTTCAGAGAGTGCTAGAAGAGACACTTACAGTATATATTTTGGGAACGATTTTATATGTTTGAGTTTTGAGAATATTAAAGTAGGAATTTTGTAAAAGGAGGGATGTGTGTGAGACGTTTCCTAAATAACATTCACATAAACATAAATGCCTAATATTTTATACAGGACCGTTGGAAATTTGACGCTCTTATTTTTGACATACATCCTGCAGTTAATGCACTGTACGTTTTGACTCCAGAGACAGCTCATGACAAATATTTGCTCTGAAAGGTAAAAGGAAGATAGTGGGAGAGACGGATGAAGGAGAGAATAGACTAATATGCTAAGCCAGAGATAAAGCACTGTTGTCCTGAACCTCAGAAGGCCACGGCCTCTATATTTCAGTTAGTCCTTGGGATTTTGGGGTACGCAGCAGCAGTCAGAATTTGTCCTTTGCCTTGTGAATGATTGGCAGGTTATTTAAAGGCAGAGCAGATGCTTCTACCTAATTGAATGCAAAAAATTAGTTTGAAAGGTCTTTCCGTTGCCCCTTCCGGTTTTGGTAGAGCAGCGAAGGGTAGTGATGTTGAAAAGAACACGCATATTCCATTTGTACTGCCTCTTCATCTAATGGCAAAACATAATTATTTTAGTAGAGGTAAACTTTTGTGCTCCCGGGAGTCCTTAAGTAATTTTTGGATTAAATGGCCATACTTCGTTTTCTCTTGTAAGTGGTGTCACTCCACTCTCAACTTAATTATAGCTTGTTTGAGTAAGCTTCTGTGTAATGTCAAGTTTTCCCAAACGGCTCTAGAAGGTCAGCAAAGGTCTGCTGTTAATACTTTCCACAACAACTGAAAGGCTTTCCTTGTTTAAACAACAGTCAGGGAGAACACAATTAGGTACAATTACCTAATTCTTCTTCTTGTAGTTCTCAATGGCAACTGTCAGAGTAGTGGAACAGTAAAGATTAGAGTTTAAGAAAGATGTTGCTTTGGAGAGTAAGTTTATTGAAAGTCTTAACACAGTAATTGATCTTGCTTAGCTACCTTACACACTGCAAAAGAGTGAAAGCATAAAAATGCAGGGAGAAAATACTTTCAGGAAATCACAAGTTGGAAAAAAAAAATAGGTATGTTTCAGAAATTCGAGCAAGACCATCATTTTGGAAAAAGCGTAGAAATTGACACAGTGGGTGGGGAAAAACGAGCCTCTGTAATCTGGTGCCCTGTACCTGGCAGTTTCTAGAGACAACCTGCATGTAAATATGTGATTTCTCTATCATAATAGGTTTATGTTCCAAATAGCCAAGTAATTATTTAGAGCAAGGCAAAGATGTTTCAGACAAAGGTGAGAGAAACTCCTTAAATTCTGACTGCTAAGGGCTGGCCTGAACTCTTTGCATAATGCTTAATTTGATTCTTAAAATAGCTATTTCCATTGATTACTATAAACTAAGTTGAACTGAAGGACAGGGGGAAAACCCAAATGTAAGAACAATCTTGCAATAAAATATTTTATTTCAGTTGAGAGATATATCAGTTTGACATAAAGCAGATTTTAGTTTTTCACTACTTTTTGACTGTTTAATGAAAGCAGTTCCTGTGCCAATGTTTTCTGACCTCCTTTCTATACCTTGTCTCAATAATCACTCATGTAACCTGCTCATGGTGAGATACTGTTGTTTTCCCATTTTTCTCCAGATTTTCCTGAAGCATGAGTTTGATTCTCCTTTCTTAAACTTTATTCTCTCATGTACCTGGAAGTGGTCTCATTATCCGCGTTTACTTCCCTCGATTTCTATCGCAGTCTTGTTCATAATGTCAGCAGTGACGTTGCAGACAATTCTTATTTTCTGGTGATCTGATGTCCCCATGGTCTTACATTTAGGTAAATTCATCTGTATTTTTAATAAAAATAAATGATATCAAAGCAAATAGTCCCAAGTGAGGCAGCATTGCTTATTTCTACAATGGTATTATAACATCAGGTGTGGATTTCTGGGAGTTTGAAAAAGTCAACAGTTTTCCCCTTTTTAATTGATCTTTTTTTTTCAGCTGTATTTTTGTGCTGTTCTTCATTTGATCACTTTAGGGCTCTTTTTCTCTTCTTACAAACAAGTCCTCCTGGCGCTGCTGGCCACAGCAGAGAAAGGAGCAGAGCCAGAATGCCTCCCGCGTTTTTCCCTTCTGACTCCTTTGAAGGCATCCAGCTTCCCACAGGGAGCATGTAAAAAGCTGTCTCTGGGCTCCTTACAGTGAGAGGCTGTTTGCCACTCCAATACTGAGAGAAACCAGGCAGGATGGTGTCCCACAATGAATCACCGATCTAGGTTTTTATAGGTATTTTTCTGTTAAGATTATGAGGATGGTGTGTAATATTTACATAATGGCACAATCTTTTTTTTTAATTCAGACGTTAAGTTCTTAATTTCTAGCACGTAGCCAGCTGCTGCCAGTGAAAGCAGAAGTGCTTATTTAGGAGTACCACACATAGAGTGAAGTCCTGGGCTCTCCTCTGCGGCGCTGCCCCCGTGCTTGGAGCAGGAAGCAGAAGGACCACCTGTAAGAGGCAAGGCGCAGGCTGCGCTCTGTGTCTGGGCGACCCGCGAGCGCTGGCCGTGCCGCGGTGGCCAGGGGACACCTGCCCACCAACAGCAGCGCTCGCCGCACCAACTCATTTTACATAGGCTGCTGCACACCTGTCAGATGGCAGTAACTTTAATTTGCTATCAACCAGAGAAGTAAGCCGGATACGCAGCCAGTGACCCAGCGGGGCAAACCTTCAGATCACCTTTCCAGTCCCACGGGCCAGCTATTTCTTAGCGGTGGTTTCTCTGCATTTTAAAGACATCGGCATGTGTTAAACAAAACCAAGTGGAGGGAAGAAAAAAAAAAAAGGCATGTGAATGCCAAACCCCTTTTATACTCATCTGGCAATACTCTTAAATGTTGTGACTTAAAAGGGAAAAGGACAGATTGTTTCAGTATTATGAGAGAAAGTTTGTGTGGCATACTGATGTCATGGGATTTGGAGATGAATGATATCTCTTCTTACACAAAGTAATTTGTGAAGTTACAAGGCAGAAACATCCAGTTGAAAGGCTTTGACAAGGTAATGACGATTATTTTCTATAGTAATAGCTAATTTCTCCCCATTGCAATAACATTTAAAGTGATCATATCTAAGATATATACCATGATGTTCCATCCCCTAGCATCTATACAGACCCTCTTTATTTTTATGTATGATCTGAATGTTAAGATTGGTTAAAAACCAAAAAATATTTTCCCTTGGTTCTTGTTGAGATTTCAGTGAATACAATTATTTATAATTTCACTTTTATCAAATGATAAAAGTTAACTATCTTCATGGCTTTCTACAAACACTCTTCATGCCAAGCCACTTTTGAGCTCTAGCACTTTGATTTATTTTTTTTTTTTTTTTTTTTTTAGTTTTGTCATCTCAAAATAGAATCATAGAATGATTTGGGTTGAAGGGACCTTAAAGATCACCCAGTTCCACCCCCCTGCCATGGGCAGGGACACCTCCCACTAGACCAGGCTGCTCAAAGCCCCATCCAGCCTGGCCTTGAACACCTCCAGGGATGGGGCATTTCTGTTAAAAGCCACACACTAATGCGTACCACTTCTCTAAAATCATTTCTATGCAATCTAAACTAATTACGTATGTACATGAATAGATATATATGAGTATGTGAAAATCTGTATGGACCTTGTTTCTGCTTCACTTGGGATGATCTGTGTGTGTGTGTAGCTGTGGTTAAGTGAACACTGTGCACCTGCTGCATGACTTTAAAGCATGTAAATTGGGACAGTAAAGTAGAAAAATTCCAAGTACCGAGAGCTCTAGCTTTAATGGTGACCCTAATGATGACACTAATGTTATCAAGCTGGACCACATACTTAAAGACTCATGTCACTCATTTTTCTATGTGATCTGACCTTTTGGCAAGGCTAGCAGTTATCTTAGTGCTGCAGCCCCAATTTTGTTGAAAGCTACCCAGGATATCAATAACTGTGTCAGTAACGGGCCTAATATATGTTATATCATGGGAGTATGTAAAAACTGTGTCTATTCAAAGAAAATGCAGTCAATGTGTTTTAAGGAGCTGTCACTGTCACCAGAAAGAAAATGTCTTTCTGCATTTGAGTGCTATTCCTGAAGGAAAAAAAAAAAAACCAACCCAAACCCACTTTTTCCCGTAGTGAATCTTGCTTTCTGTTGAGGAAAAAACACGCTTCATCAAGGAGCTAAATATCAAATGGCATTTTCTAGTTTTCACCATTTAGTCTTTCACTGAATTTTTTTCATGCAAGATGATAAAATTTTCGTTGTTTTTGACTATCTTCTTTTACACCTCTTTGACTTCTGACTACACAAATGTCAATATGACTGTAAAATGATGACCAATGTGTGCAAATGGAGAATCTTGTCCTGGAGTTGGAGAACTTTTAACTTCTGCTTTAATACTGCTTTAACAAGTATTTGCTTGCAGTTGGTACCATGTAGGTCCTACATCTGCAAAACTTGTGCAAACAATGCAGGGACCTGAAAGGTGTGGGTTGCCCCAGGAAAAAACAAATCTGAATGAACCTATCCAAAGAATGGTCACCATAGATGTGTGAGGATACTCTTTCCTTTACAATGACCGCCTAGGCTTATTGGGCTCCACAAGTTTGTGAGCATTTTGGCCTGGCTTTCAGATTCTTCTTTCATTTTCTTTAATAAACCAGGTTTAGATGAGAAGTGTTTTCTGTGGGTGCATAAGGATAGGAAGTATGTTGTGCTCCTTCCTTTCCTAACATAAACATATGGCAGCAGTCTTTTTTTTTTTTTTTTTTTTTTTTCTGTGGAAGAAGGGCAGAAGCGGGAAGGAAACTTCCCAAGAGCAGCCACAACACGGAAGTGGTGTTTTGGCATGGTGGTTTTCATCCTCTGGCATCAGCTTGTTCCTGCCTCTGACAGCGTAGCCCTGCATTATTCATACGTGCAGGGCTGTGAAGTCAGGGCCACCGTATGATCTGTACCTCACTGTATGTCAAAACAAGTCACCAGCCCACAAAGGTTTTCTTCCCTGGAAGAACCTGTGGGACGTATGGTGAGCCAGATCCATCCTTGCCGCAAAGGGATTCGTAGCTCATTCCGCAGCAGTGCTTTTATCTGAGGTGCCACAGATTAAAAGACATCGGTGAATTAATTATAAGTTGGCTTCAGTCAGTGAGGCTGCTGAGTGGTCCTCCATACGTGTGCTTTATAGAGCAAACAGGACGTGTTGATTTCTGCAGAAACAGCTCTTAGCAGAATTTTTTTTTTGTTCTTTGGTTTTGGAGGGAGTTGTTTTATCTGTAAATACTCCGGAAGACATGAGCTGCATCAAACTTGCTGTGTGCAGTTTTCTTCTGCCAATCAACTTCTGGAGGGTGTTTCTGTCTGGAGGTAATCCTTGGTATTCTTTATATTTTTCAGTTTGAAAGAGGGGGAGATGCATTTATTTCACTAAATCTGTCTCCATTTCTCTCACCATTAGGATTTTCAATTTTTTTTTTTTTATAACCTTAGAGTATGCAATGTCATGAGATTGGGGTGGGGTGGGGGGCCAACACTATACTAGCCTTTTTTAGCAGTCAGCATTATGGAGGGCTTGCTTTCACAGGCACAAGCAGGCACCATTATATGATCCATGAGTTACGTAGTAAAACATTGGGCTTGCCCAAAGGAAAAAAAAACCAGCAAACTACCAACCAAAACAGAACACAAAAAAACCCCACCACACGTTATCTGCAATGGTTTTCTGTGAAAGGCAGCTTTGACGGATTGGCCTTCGAATGACAGGCCCATGGACGGGGTGCTGCTGGCGCCGTGACGTCACACCGGGAAACACAGCACCGTACAGAAAGCCGGTGATATACAGTATTTACAAAGGAAGAATTCGATCATCTTTTAGCCCTGTTAGTCATTCAGGATGATAATGGGAGACATGCACCGCTACCGCAGCATGCTGGAGAAAAGGTAGGTTTTTGACGTGCTGCCAGACGCCGTGGGTAGTAAAGAGCGGTGCCTGGCTATTTCCTCCCGACGCCAGTGGCTGAATGCAAGCGCTATTAAAGACAAAGGCAGGACAAAGGAGGAAGAGGCTAGACAAATATGATTTGTGTCTCTCTCTGCTCACTTCTAGGTGTGGACTTTCAGATGTAAATACAATAAAAGGGAAAATAGGAATGAGAACAGAACAAAGTTGTCTGTCAACATGACTTCTGTGACAGATTTTTTTTCTTGCTGTTCAGCAATGGTTCTAATTCAATTGCTGGCTGCTGTGAAGGAGATGAGATGCCAGAAGCAGAAGCGCTGCAAACCAGAACAAAAAATAATTACTAGTAGAAATGTGCTGCAAATAATTCCCTTGAAAATACAGTTGCATTGTTCTTCTAGTATGCTTTTCCCCCAAATATTTTTGTTTTCTAATCATTGGATTGAAACGCATTTCAACGGTATGAAACTTTGCACCTGATGACATAAGAAATGTCTGAGCAGTTATGCATGACCTGGTATCATTATATTCAGGAGATTTGCAAACCTAATTTTCTTGGAAAATCTTCATCAGACGGGTTTTTAGAGAGAGGGGGAGGAGGAAAGCAGGGAGAAGTCTGTCGGGTTTGGCAGGGAGAAGTGTTTGTTTTGTTTTGGCTGTTTAGTTTGTGCTCTAAAATCAGCTGACACCTAAGCATGTTCTGAATGTGTTTCTTCTATCCACCCTGGTCTGTTGCAAAGCGGTACCTGGGCGTAGTTTAGACCAACAAACCCAGATGAAACAGGAGTGCCCTGGCTGTGTGGGGGTGCTCGGACAAGACAGACTGCCCGTGGCTGTGGCTTGGCTCAGGACTCCGACCAGAGCTTGTAATTATGGCAGCTGTGGGGACAGAAATGTGCCAAATTTACATCTAGAAAAGCCTTCTATTAAGCAGAAAAAACCTGTATGTCACTCATGTCTGGGAGTATGCCCAATGGTGGAGAAATATAAATGCCTGGACCTTTATAATGTTGTAAAATGAAGACATAAGGGAGTGGGGAATTGGGAGCTTTCTTCCTGTCTTCGTGGGAATTGTTCTTTACATGGCCCAATACAGTTGACTGAGTAGACTGCCAGACAAGCACCAAAATGCACCAATATAAGGGGTAGGTTTTATTCTCACCATTTTCCTGATTGGACCAGCAGATGGAAATGGAGATGTGATCATTTATCTTCAAAATTGCCCTAGTAATCTGCAGTGTTAGCACAGATTACGTTATAATTGCTAGAACTGGAATAAAAGAGATTGCGGCATCTGTAAAACTAGTGGTAAATTTAAAGGATATAAAAATCAGCTCCATGTCAGGGGACATTCTCACTAGTATATTACATTTCATGTACACAAATGTAGCGATGAAAGAGCAGAAGCTTATGACAAACATCATTTGAATTTTATTGTTGAATTTTCTCTGCAGCTGGTCTAGAGAAGTTACTATAAAATACAGCTCTTGCAGCCCAGGCTAGTGCAGCGCGATGCTGTGCAGAACCCAGCCCGGGACAACGACCCGAATGGCACAGTCCTGTCAAAACTGCTATGGGATGGGGTCTTTTTTAAGTGTCCCCCTCTTTACAATTTTTAATTTCCCAATTTAATATCACTTCTGTCTCTGAACTGTTTAATTTCAGAGTAACGGATTTGATTTTCGAAGCTACAGGCAGAAAAAAAGGAAGACAAGCCGAGACTAAAATTAAAATCAAGTTATGTACTTAAATAATTAATTAAGGGCAGGATTTCAGTCTTATCCCTGCTGCAGAACTGGGATAAGGTTTTGTTCAGACAGTTGCTTACAATCTTACAAATATATGGATCCTGTTTAACTGCATTTAAAGCCACAGAGAAATTTTAGTGTGGTGTCGAACCCTTTGATACTACCCCCATCATCCATGTAAACTGTTCTATGTACCATAACTTTACAAAGCTATCGGACACATTCTTGTACTGGTGAATCACATGCAAACCTCCAGAATATAGGTTTAAGTGATGAGGGCTCCCTTTAAATCTCAAACAATAAGCTAGAGCTGCCATTTTTTGCTCAACATAAGCTGTAATATTATAGCCGTACAAAGAAAACTTCAAGTTATAAAGTTCACGTTGCTCTGTCTGCTAAGAAATCAATCATTCACGGTGGAAAGTACTAGAGTATGTTCTCTTTTTATCTTGCTTTTCACTTATCTCTGGTGTTTTTCAGGAATTGTTGAAAATGCCTGAGAAAAAAGGGGCTAAGTTTTGTTCTCGGTTCCATGATAGACTTACACAGAAGTTTCCTAGTTTCACTTTGGTTTTGGTAAGAAAAAAATTACCCTTATAATAGCAACAACTTTGTTCTTAGGAGCATAAAAGGGCATGGACTACGAAACCCGCAAAAGGTATAATATGGTGTAATATAGGTGAATACAAAATCAGCACCGTTGATTACATTCTCAGCTATTTCACCACACATTTATCATCATCAGAAAACAACAAAGGGAGCTGTCGAAAATAATACAAGCCAATGTTGTTATTTTGTGCGCTGTTCTCAGAGCCATACAGCTCTGGAAGAAATCCAAATAGTAACTAAATTGAATAACATTCTGCAATTCAAAGAGATTGTGATGGGAAATGGCAGGAGCTAATGAAATATGGTGCAAGTTTAACAAACACCATTTCAAGATGGGATGTTATTGCACAAACAGCAGTAAAAGCTCTTCGTGGAGATGATGAGCAGACTACGACTGCAGTAACACTCTATTGCAGGAAGATGACATTTTAATTTAGCTGACTCTGCAATCCTGAGGGTTAGATTTACCCTGTTGCTGAAGACTGCGCCTCGCGCTGTAGCAGGAGACTTCATCCACTGCTTCCTCTGAAGAGAGCGGCTCTGAGCTGAGTGCCTTCCTGAGCAGTGAGCCCAAGCTGACACGTTGGGTTTAGTGACTGTATCCCCTCTAATTTCTGCTCTTCTTGGGCAGTTGGATTACAATCTGGCTACAGGCTCTTTCCATTATAACATAACTAGCTGCAGGACTCTGCTGGAGCACATTTCAGCACAACTGGTTGTTAGAATCACAGATGATTTCTGAACTGGCTGTTAGAAGCCATCTCTGGCAAGCTTTGCTCCCGGCTGATTCCATCTCCTCCCTGGAAGCTGAATCTCCATGCTTAACTAGCAGGAGGCTCTTCTTCCCCCTAATCTCTTTAGGCATAGACCCAAAAGTGTTCACTCTGTCCTCGAGTCCCTGGCATCTCTGGCATCCTGGCCCTGCTGCTGGCCAGAATGATTGGCAGGAGCTTGGTAGCTCATCTGGATCAGGGATGCCTTGAGCTGGACTTTTAGGCTTACGCTTTGTAGAGTGACAAATATAATTTGGTGCCTGAATCTCTGGAGGCTCATCTTGAAACACCTGAAAGGCTCCTGATTTTCAAAGAATGCCATGTGCAACCGGCTGCAGAAAACTTTGTTTCTTAAAGGTGTGTGGGAGCTGAGAATAGTGAATTAGCTAGTCAGCTGTGAATAGCAGCTGAAGAACTCTTATACGGCAAAAATAAAATCCTCCCGTAGCTGTTTGCATTCTGTTAATTATTTTGCTTTACATTTTGAAAAACTCACTTGCGGTAATGTGAAAAGGACAAATTTCAACAGTTTGCTTCCCGTGCGTAAATGGGCAGAAACTGCAGTCATAATTTTTGGCAGGACTAGATACGGGTGGTCGGTGCTTTAAAGAAAGAGAGAGGGTTATTTTATTTAGAGGTGTCATAAAGCAAATCACTGCTGGGAGAATTAAACTGCTTTTTTTGACCTTGGAAAATACCTTAAGTGTATGGAACGAAACCAGATTGTGCTGCTTGCCGTTGTCTCTGTTGTGCATATGTCTGGTACTCTGAGGCATGCTAGAACATCAAAGTAGCGTTTCTCTCTTTTTGACACAGAACAAACAGAACCACTTCTACTCTGAGTCATCAGACAGATGTTGCTTTGGTGACAACATGCTACATACACGCTAGCTACAGCACATGTGGCCGTCTTCTCTGACATCTACACAAAGTTGAAGTACGTTTGCTCCAACAATACAGTAAAGAAAGTAGGCACCAGCAGGGAAGACCAGACAAAGCATGGAGGAAGAATAATGATTTATTCATTATCTTTCCTGTTCACTGTGACTTAAACTGGGTGCTAATTAAAAGATCGAAGAACTCGGCTTGCACATAAAATGGATTTATCTCTGTTTTAGGTGGCTAGTGGGTGGATGGCTATAGGTGGAGGATGATGATCAGGTCAAGATTAAATAAATGATTTAGGTTGCTAAACTTGAGCTGAACTCAAATGTTAGGGACATAAATTAGAATTGCAAGCCCAAGCATTTTTTTTTTTTTTTTTTTTTTTTAAATTTGGACTCTGGAGTAGAGTTCAGAAGTACCCATGCCGCTGATCTGATCAATCACAAAATCTGTGGCTGCAGAAGGGAGATTTGGAGCACACGTGAGCGCTTACTGTCTAAAATCAGTGCAAGAGTGGATCTGAGGGTGGAACTCTGCAATTTTCTTTGTAACCCTTGCAGAGAGGAGCAGACACAGAGCTGTTAACAATTATGTATATACGAGGGACTAAAGAGAAAGCTCTGAGACTGCTGTAGGCTTAGTTGCTACTACAACCTCATTTTCTTTTTCAGAAATAAAAAGAAGAACGCAGGTGAGATCCTTAAATTCTCTGTGAGTCTACTTCTCCTTTGGGCTTAATCTCATTTACATCAGAGCAGAGTTGTTTCTTACATCAGTTTCAGATGAGATTGGCAGTATTTTATTTCTGCTTTGAATTCCTTTCCAGTGGTTGTGAAGATGAGGGAAAATCAAGCCTTCAAGGCTTCCTCTCTACAAATGCTAACCATAAGAATACTGTCTAACCAGTTTTGTTCATCTCTATAATTACTTAAAGGAGTACAGCATAAATATGAAGTAGGTGTAAATCTCTAACATTTCACGCTTACCATTCGCACAGATGATGTTTATTTTACGCACAATATAAATGAGTCTAAATAGCTCCCGAAGCTGTAATGTCTCAGAAACCCAGGCTCTGCGCTACAGTGGTTGACAATGACTGCCTAATCGTTTGCTTCACTACCATCAAATTTCTTAACTGTCCTTTGTCCAATAAATACCACTTAAAAATGTTGTGTTGCTCATAACACTATAGTTTGTGAGCTTTGACAGTGCGAATCTATTAGTTGCCCAAATATGATTCTTCCCCAGTAATCTTACTTTAGAGAAGAAAGATTAACAACTATAAAAAAAATAGAGAGACTGTCTAGAATAAATGTCATGTCTAGAACATAGAAATAAACATGAATTGCCATACCCATATTTGTAATTATGCGTGTGGACATTCACTACCCTAAAGTCCTCTGAAACCCCCTGGTATGTTTAGCATTAGCAAGCCCTCAGCCTTATTTTTACTGCTATTTCATGTTTGCACGTAGTTTCTTGCAAGTGTTAGCATGTATTAGGACAACTATCAGCAAGACTGTGTAGACTGGAAGCAGTTAGTGCTGCTTAACCAGTGTTGTCAAATCACACGTCATAAAAATATTATGGTCAAATCTAAAACAGTGAGAAAAGGAAGGCTTGGGTATAACACAAGGTCTTCGTAATATAGCTGACAGAAGCGCAGTCCTCTGAAAGTCTGCTTTGCATAGTGCTTGACTGTTTTGCTGGTGTTATTTTGATAGCTTGCCAGTGCCTTGTAGATATGAAAGCAATGTAAAACACGCTGCTAGGATGAGCTACTGTTAGCTCAGTAATCCGGGAGCACGCTAGTTTCCTAATCATTGTATTTTCATATGTGATTTTCTGACGTATGAAATATTACCGGGAAAAATAGCGGGGCTTTCATTTATTTGCCACTGCAGAGCCCTGGTCGGTCTGCTCTGGCCCCTGTGGATATAGAAATGGTTCAAGCAACCGCAGCCCTCCACGCACAGGCACGCTGCCATGCAGACCTGCACCGCACGACACAAGATGGGCATCTTCCCCCAAGTGCTTACACTATAAAATAGCATCAAAAAGGTCATAAATCTATCCCATGCCACATTAACAAAAATAGAGCTGTCAAAACATTCTGAACACTTATCTTTATAATAAAAAAATCACCTTGATACAAATTCCTCTCAAATTTGTCTTTCCCCAAACAAAGAAAAAGGATTACTGGTCAGTTTTTTTCTCTTTCTGTCCAGCAAAGAATGATGGGGGAGAGGGTGGAGTAGAGGAAAATGTGGGGAAAGTTACCATGCAAGAAAAGTAAAAATTCTCATTTAAAAAGCTTGTGAAAAAGCCAGCTAATCAAACTCTTCATTTTCTAAAGAGGCAAGTAGAAGTTTTATTGTTGTTATTCATGGAATTTTCCTGCTTTCCTAAATAAACTGAATAAGCCTGATCTGTTACCTCAGCATAGTTTTTTCACCGAGTCACAAGGTGTCCTCCAGCGATTTCTGTTAATTATACTTTTAACAAAATTAAATTGTTCTTCCTAAGAGCATACAGCTAAATACGTCAAAGACCTTCTAGGCTTTCCCCAGGTCTTCTCATCAGCCTGCCCTCTAGGAAAACAGCCTGCCAAAAAACCAAAGTGTTTCATATTAAACGGGGAAGGATTGAAATCCGGGGGATGGAGCACAGAAGGGGGACTTGGGAGAGGGCTTCCTTCATGCCCAGCAATTGCTCTGCTCCTCCTCAGCCTCAGGAATTTTACGTCTACCCAATGAAAGAGCGAAGGTCTGAGGTGCCTTGAAGTGCTTAGCCTGGCAAAGCGCTTATCCACTTTCACGCATAGGGAAGGACCAGTAAGCCAGATCACCTGGCGTTTACCCTTCAGGTACATGGCTGGGAACGTACAATATTTGTGAAATATCTGTTGGATCTCTCTGGAGATCTATAGCTAGAGGTATATGGAACGGCCATTCTGGGCGTTAAAAGTTTCTTTAGCTCAATAATGTGTCTCCCACGCTGCTGAACAATGTCTGTCTGTAGGAATGTACGCATGTATATGCATATAATCCTTATTTTTCATAGCAATAGAAATAGATTTATTTCACTCTTGGTGATGATGATGTTGATGCTACTCATAAACAAAATGAGGAGAAAGAAGCACACTAAGGATTTCGTTAGTGGTCTCTCAAGGAACAACCTATAGGGCTTTAAAAGGAAGATGCCAATATAGGACTCCAGTGGTTATTCATTAGACCTGTAGAATTAAATAGAGGAAAAAAATAATCTTTGGTACAAACGCAAGATGTCCTCTTTCTGAATAAGGGTTTATATTTTTCTCTTTCTCCTCCTGGGGAAAGAGAGGGCTACATGTGGAATTCGTTTGGACTTCCTTGCACTCTAGAGGAGGCGCGGAGAAGGAGGAATTGCGGAGCTCAGGGACCCCAGGAATGCCCAAGCCTTGCAGTTTTGTAACACTGGTGGAGCAGCTGCTTCAGTCTATTACTGTATTTATGTGTATGTCTGTTACTAACAGGGACATAATTTAGCAGAAAAAAAATGGATAATTTCATCAGTCAATGGTTTTTTTTTCTCTGTTGCTGTTTGAAGCAAATAAAGCAGAGCTGAAGTTTAGCGGTCTGTTGTATAGATTAGCCAGCTAACGTTTCTCCTCCCTTTTCCCATGTGTGTCTCATATATTTCTCTTGTTCCTGGCAATGCAGCATATAATGTAACAAGAAGGTGTGCTACAGAATTTGTTTGTTGGCCACCTTTCCCGTAGAATATAATAAGCATAACAAAGACAGCAGAACATGACACACAGCTTTCTGCGTGCCCTTGTGTTGATCCAGCATCTGTCAGTTTCTACGAAATTAAAGCCAAGCACCAGAATTTGAATTGGGGCTCAGAATTACAGCAAAAGACACGAGTTTGGGTCTCATTGTGCTCAGCAGGGGTCACGCTCCACAGCAGATGTACCAGAGGGAAAAGAAAACAGATGTAGGTATGGAGAGACTCGAGTCTCTGCAGAGCGAAGCTGCTCCACATTGCTGGTGTTATATGGTGTTATATATGGTATTAGAACAACATTATGGTGGGGTGTTGTAGTTCAGTTGTTATTAGTAAGTGTCATTGTGTGCTGATTGCAAGCACTCAAGTGTTCAGAAGGGGGAATCAAGGATACCAAATGGGGAAAAACAATACACAGGAGTCTAATATCCTTAAGAGGATAAATTATCTTTTCCTTGAGAAAGCAGAAAATGTTAATGGCTAAGTCTGCCAAGACATTTTCTAATAGAAGTAAATAAAGATGCAAAAGATCATTCCAGTCCTTTATGTGCAATTATAATCTATCACTTGTTCTCTTACCGATCTGTGCAATCCTGGCATGACAAACTGATTGACTCACTGTAGAATATTCCAGTGGGTTTATGGCTGGTGAATCAGGGGAAAGGTTATTTTTGGTTTTAAAAAGAGCTGAAATGGAACAGGAATGAGCTGATAAGTGTGTGCCTTTTGGGAGTCTTCCTAGGAGTTATTGGGGCTTGGCTTGTCATCGTATGTGAAGCCATATGTACATTGAGTACAGACTGCTACCAAAGTGTCGCTGACAACGTAGACCTGTGCTGTGCCTGCCATGGGGCTGCAGCCAACTGCCTGCCAACCATTTGAAGAATTTTGGTTGTGATAAACACAGCTTCTATCAGGTTAGCCTTACAGTATACACAATGGTGGTCTCTGCTTCATAGGTCCCCCTCCCGTCACCAAATAAAGGATTGTGTTTTGAGCGGCTTCAGCTTATGAACCTTCCTCTTCAGCTGTTTTGGCGAGGCTGTGGCCAGGCTGTTGAGATACTGCTGTGCTCCACCAACCCCAGGTAGCTGAAAAGGCCTTTGGTGATTTTGGGTCGGATCTGATGTGCAGTCAGGTGGCTGTGTAACCTTCCTCTGGTGGTCGCTTGGGGCACGTTTTGCCATGAGCACAGAAACTCCACAAGCAGGATAAGCACACCTCAGAAGTGCCATTTACTTATTGGAGAAGACACACAAAAGGTAGCCAGGCTCAACACCCTACCAGGCTAAAAATGAGTTTGCTCACTGCTTGTTGTAAGACATAAGAGAGTCTTCGCTAGGTAGGCAGGGAGAGACTCGCCTTGTCTGAACCACCATGTGGGTCCTAGACAGCTGGACACCTGGGAGAGGGGATTACCGCAGGCAAATAGGCCAGAGCAGCCCAATGCCCAGGCTGCAAAGACGGAGTTTGAAATATGTCTGTACTTTTTAATCCTGGCCCGAGGGCTCAAATTGACTGTGGTATATTTGTAAGAATATTAGGGTGTGTGCTAAATTCTCCCAGGAGTACCTGCTAGGTCTGTCACCTGCTGGGTGGTTGGTGCCACAGGTCAAGATGCCTTATTGAATGTAAATTAAAACTCCAGATTTACTACTATGAAAAAATCTACCCTAAATGGAGCAAAGAGACAGAGATTGTGAAGTATGCCATACTCTTACGCCAGTAAGGTGAATTCCTATGTCTCTACCATAAGATGACAGTGATCTGTTCCTGATCAGGGAAAGTTTGCACAGATTACTGGTAGTAAGCTTTGCTATGTCAAATACAGACTAATGATGGGGTGGAACAAACAACACAAAAAAACTAATTGGGCTATGAGATGTAGATTTTAGTGATAACAAGTGTGATTTTGACTGAGTTTCCATCAGCTTAAACTGAATAATATTGTGTATTAGCTACCAATAGTTATTTAACTCTGCTGTCAGAGCCTCTTCATCTTCTTGTGTCAAGCAGTGCAAAACCTTGTGACCATGGCAAGTGCCATCTTAGAGCCTCTGAAAAAAGAGAGCAAGGAGCCAGTGGATTAAATGGAAAGAGCTTAAGGGAAGCGGCAGAACAGTATGAAAAGCATTTATGAAGCAGAAATTCTCCTAAAGAGGTTGCTAATGTTAGAAAACCTCTCTCCATTCTCGGAGGGATTGTACAAATGTTCATACTAGTTGCTTGTCTGTTTTGATTCCTAAACGCTATTTAACCACGCAGTCTAGGGACTAGAAGCCTTATGTGTTGCACTTTTCTCTGGCATGCTTTTCCAAGATACATTTCTTTTGTCTCACAAGGAATTGCTTCAAGCAAGAGGAGTGCTGGAGTTCAGGTGCCTGCTCTGGAGTTGCTGTGCTCCAAGGGCAGTGTGGAAGTAGCAGAGGTCAGGCTGGAGCACACCTGGTCTCTTTTGGAAACTCGTGTAATGATCATAACTCAGATAAAAAAATCCAAATAGTACTGCAGCCCCTTCTTCTCTGAAAGAGTCATGCAAGGTACTTTTTAAAGAGTAAGTAGGATTGGGGCTTGCTGCTGAAGTGAATGGCAAGATATGCAGTGATTTCAAAAGAGCACAGTTTTGCAGTATGTGAAGTTTTGCAAGACAGGATTTGGTGTTCGGGCTTAACCAGGATTTTATTAGTTTATTTAAAACATGTGAAACATCTGAATGTAAAGGAAAGAAAAAAGGAAAAGGAGAACCAGTAATAGTGGGGGTTGCAATGTGCTCAGCCTCACGCTGGTAAGCAAGATAAATTCCCTCTTCAGCAAACTGGGCACAATATATTCCTGCACCATCCAACTAATAGTTGAGATATCTGGCTGTAAATATGGTCCTGTATATTCTTCTTGCGTTGGATGAGGAGGTTTTCCCCGTGCCCCTCCAGCTGCAGAGCTTTCTGGAGGCAGGCTGTGGCATCCTACAGTGAAAGAGCTAAGGTAAATGGAGTATGAGGTTAACCAGATGTTAAAAAAGGCTGATTGGTGACAGCAAGACAAGACAAGTCATAGTAACTTCTGGATAAGACAGGAAGTTTTGGTCTCAGGGCAGCATGAAAAAAGCAGGAAAAAGAGCCATGCTAGCTCATGGTCAGGTAGTCTCAGGGATGCCCAAGTGCCAGGCTCCGCAGGGCATTTCAGGGCACCCTTAGCAAGGGATGGTGAAGGCAGCTGTGGCCAGTGGAAGAAGAGGCACATTTTGGTGATTGGATTAATCTCCTCCATTGCTTCAGTAGCATGTCTTGTCTTTCATCCCGAGGGTTATGTCAAAAGGAGGAATGTGGGAGAGGTAAGGAAATGTGAGGAAAATACCAGTACTGCCTTGTGAGCTAACTGAGCCGGCCTCTGGGTGATGCTGATGGCGATAGGGGTTGCAGTGAGGAGCTCTCCTCTTGTGTAACACTGATGAAGCAGGAGGCTTCATGGGATGATAGTGTGTCCAAGGTACCTCCTCGCATCATCTTCTATAATTCCAGAAGCACGTCAGAAATGCTGTGTTCAAACATGCCTGAAATGAGGGGATTGAGTGCACCCTCAGTGAGTTTGCAGATGACACTAAACTAGGTGGGAGTGTTGATCTGCTTGAGGGTAGGGAGGCTCTACAGAGGGACCTCGACAGGCTGGATTGATGGGCCAAGGCCAATTGTATGAGGTTTAATAAGGCCAAGTGCCAGGTCCTGCATTTTGGTCACAACAACCCCAAGCAATGCTGCAGGCTTGGGGAAGAGTGGCTGGAAAGCTGCCCGGCAGAAAAGGACCTGGGGGTGCTGGTGGACGGCCAGCTTAACATGAGCCAGCAGTGTGCCCAGGTGGCCAAGAAGGCCAACAGCATTCTGGCTTGTATCAGGAATAGCGTGGCCAGCAGGAGCAGGGAAGTGATGGTGCCTCTGTACTCGGCACTGGTGAGGCCTCACCTCGAGTGCTGTGTTCAGTTCTGGGCCCCTCTGTACAAGAGGGACATTGAAGTGCTGGAGCATGTCCAGAGGAGAGCTGCCAGGCTGGTGAGGGAGCTGGAGACCAGGTCATAGGAGGAGAGGCTGAGGGAGCTGGGCATGTTTAGCTTGGAGAAGAGGAGGCTGAGGGGAGACCTCATTGCCCTCTACAGCTACCTGAAAGGAGGTTGGAGAGAGGTGGGTGTTGGCCTCTTCTCCCAGGTGAATAATGACAGGACCAGAGGAAATGGTCTGAAGTTGCGGCAGGGGAGGTTTAGGTTAGATATTAGGAAGAATGACTTTACTGAAAGAGTGGTCAGGCACTGGAACAGCCTGCCCAGGGAGGTGGCTGAGTCACCATCCCTAGAGGTGTTTAAGAAACGTGTAGATGTGGCACTTCAGGGCATGCTCTAGTGGCAGAGATTGTAGGGGTTTTTTTGTGTGTGTATGGTTGGACTCGATGATCTCAAAGGCCCTTTTCAACCATGAAGATTCTATGATTCTGTGCTATCAAGTGCATATCATTAGTTTGTGCAATGTTTGTAAGATCACCACAAATACCAATTAGTATGGCTGACGAAGAGGACATTTTCTGTGGAACAGTGTTTGCCACCCCTATTCACAATCCATAATGGCCTAATCAGTCAGTCTGAAGTGCTGTGAATAAAGGAGCAGATCCTGGTTCTGTTTCAATGGTTTTATATTGTTTTCAAAGGGAGTTGCATAGCTCTATCACAGTTAATGGAGCGATCTCCATTAACTTAACCAAGCTACGCTGGTTAAGAACTGGTAAATGCTATTTAGGAGAAATAGGTACTTTTAAAGTTGTTCTTCTGTTGTCCTGTTGCTGGGTTAAAGTTTCGTGGTATAAGAATGGCAGCCATGAACACGCAAGTTAAGGTCAGATGATGGCCAGAAGAGCAGATGTACAGTTTTTTGGCGATTTCGCTGGTGGTTCTCCAAATATGATTTCCAGATGTATTCCCTGCACTTTAATTCTTCCAAGAACTATTTGGAGAAGTTTTAAAAATATTTTATTGTCCTAGGTTTTATGATTCCAGTTGATAAAAACAGTCCATCTTTACCAAGCATACATTGTAATATCCGACTACATTGTGGCAAAGTGCTGCGGTTTTACTTTTATTGTGTTTTCTAAAATTAGTATAAACCATAGAAACTGAAAAACCTTCTTGGGAAAGGAGGTGATAAAGATAAAAGAAAGCAGCATTTAGTTTTCTCCCCAACCAGTTCCAAATGTGCCACTGTGCCTATTACATCCCATAAACACCAGGGCAAAAGCACCAGCTGCTCATTACTCTCGGAGGAAATGCTATTTCCTTTCATTTTGGCACAAAATACCCCCCAAAAGGAAAACAGCCCTAGTGAGCTGCAGCTAAACATGAAGTCTTTGTAATGGCGTTGTATATAAACAATATGATGTGATATGTCTCTCCTGACAGCCAAGCCCTACAAAAATGTAAGATAAAAAGACACACTCAAGCAAAGAGCATGAAAGGTGTTTGCATTTGAAACTCTTTCTGGAGGGATTTTCCGCAAGCTCGACCATAACTGTTACTCATTGGGTGTCTGGGATAAAGACAGGCAGGGAACTAAGCATCCTTAATATGTTAACGCCACTCGGAGGTCTCCTGCTAACGCCAGTTAGAGTGCAAAATCTATTAAAAAAAATAAAATCAGCCAAAAAGCGCTGTGTGCTGCTTTACGTTAAATGGGAGGCACATTGAAACATCATTAATATTTGAGATGCGCTTTGATTTAAAACACTCATTAGTGCTTCACAAGTATTGGAAAGCAAACCAGAGGGAGAATCAGCACTCTCTTAAGCGAGGACTCCTGAGGATCCTTCAGTTGTTGCTCATCCAAACACCAGCCTAAAGCAACTAGAATCCATCCCACATCAGTATCATCCATTTTTATTAGAAAAATTACAAAGGTGAATTTTCTAAATTTTTGTTGTTCAAGGACCACAGCTGCTGCCTGCTGCCTCCACAGTTGAATACAATTCCCCATGACTCTCTTCGACATCGCCTTTTTTCCCAGCTTGGACTGGACCTGAAGTACGGGTCTGGAAAGAAAAAGAGAAAATCCAATGGTTTCACTGGTGGCAGCAGATAAATAGAAGAGATTGGCATCTGCTAATGAAAGGCTCAGGGAATAAAAGGTGTAAAGCAAGGAGGATATATCAGTGACAGGTCTTTTACAGAACAATTGGTTTGTGGACTTGGGAGGCACTCATTTTGGAGCGACTCAGTAGATGAACATAGACTGGGAAGGAAAGGTATCAACACAGACCAAAGGTCAAATACAACTGGAATATATCTTGGGAGGTATCTGTAATGGCACTTAAATTATATTGTGTCTAAGGCATGGGTGAACACTAGAAAGTAAACTTCAAACTAAAAAAAACCAACAAAATGTCAAATCGGATGAACAGAGATGGACCAATCTGTAGCAGAGTTTCAGACATAGTTTGCTGCCTTTCCATATTAGGGGGAGGGAAAAGTAAAAACAAGAGTCAAATCACAGTAGTTACTTGTTAATAATCCGAGTAACCCATCTAAAAGATTGTGAAAACATAGCAGATGCCAGTAGGATTGAAATTAAAGCACATTCAACTCAGAATGCAAATAGTTCTGAGACCGTAAGGTTTCCCTAAAGCTCTGGCAAACATTTGGCTGGATTGATATTTTGGGCACTGATCTGCATAGCATCTGATTGTGAGCTGAATATGAGCAATGCAGAAAGGCAGATTTTTACTGAAGAAAAAAAGGCTGCCTATTGCCTTCTGTGAGGCTGAAAGACGAGTTATAAAAAGCCTTATGGCGCGTTTCCTCGGTTTCAGCCGGCGTGCGGAGCCTCCAGCCCCATTTTCCACCCCGGGGACACTTTGCAGCGCGGTGTGGGGAGGGGGGTTCTCCAGCGTCTCCGTCTGCCAAACTCATCCCTTAGAGGACAACGCCAAAGGCCCTGGGTCGGGCCAGTAGCTGATGTAAACCAGAATAATCCCAATTCCTGTCAGCCTTGAAGTAGTACTCTGCCAAAACACACATTGGCTTTTGGTTTTGGGGCTGCCAGAGAAATAGTGGAAAATTTCGGTATCTTACTGGTTTTGCTTTTCTTCTTCTCTTCCTGGATTTCATGTAGCACACCAATGAAAAACTGGAATGAGTCCAACACTTAATTTTTGGATGTCAGTGCAGAGGTAGCTCCCATTTTTGGTCGACATAAGTGATGTGGGTTAAAAAGTTGTTGGGAGTTGTGTTACAGAAACAAATCTCTCTTCTATCTAGGGAATACAGTGAGCATCAGCACATTTGAGTGTTTTAGGTGAACGTCTGTACTTCCTCCTGGGTCATGGTCCTTCAAGTAGAGTTTTACAGAACCATCTGGGCATCAGACTGGATTCTGATTTCCCTGACATCTTGCTGCTGCTCATCGCAGACCTAGATTAGACTATAAGAAAGACACTTTGAAAAGATTCTTGTCCCTTCTAATTAGAAATAGAAATAGAAATAATTTTGTTTCGCCTTGATGTTTATAGTGTGTTGATACCAGATAGACAATTGAATCTTTATTCACAGAAAATTACACTGCTAGAGCTTAGTGACTGATGTTTCTGCTTGTTGGCTCTGAAAATGTGCTGAATGTTCATAAAAATGGTCCATATTGGAATGTTTATTTTTAAACTGTTAAAAGCATTCAGCTTTTAAAATTGAAATAAAGATTAAAACAGGTTAAAAACCCAAAATGTCATTGAAAAAATAAGAAATTTATCACCCTTTTAGGAGGGATTACAGTTTTTGCAAAAATGAAAATGTCATTAAATATTTCAGGTGGCCCAAATATTAGTTTTTGAGACTTATGTTAAAAGGCTTGGATTAAAACCAGCCTGTACGCACTGCTAATTATGCATGTACCGTGTCTAGTGCAATTTGTGTCAAAAGCCAGTCAAGCACCCAGCAATGTTACGGTCTTTTTGCCTAAGTACATAAGACTAAAGAAGCAGGGAGTTAAATTCTCCCGTCTGAGGCAAGATACTGTTTCTTAGTGCCGAAATCCGCTGACATGGAAAGACAGAGAGGCTTTCATTGCTGCTAATGGCAGTGTACCTATCCTGTGAGTAATTACCAGTCTCCAGTCTTTGGTGCTTCTCTGCTCATGAGACTAATGTTTATTCAGAACAATAAATATAAGGTCTATGACACTTTTAAAGTAATGTTCAGATGTGTCTGTGTAACCACGGATGAGTGGTGCTAGTAGTTTTATGCTTTAGTAAACATATTTGACTCTCTGAGTGCTCCAGGGACAGTAGTGGAGTGTGGCAGATGCCGGAGAAGCGGTAATGATTTGCAATTTTGGATGAACTTGTGGTAATAGAGAATGTAATGACAAGGTAGGGGGATCGGCTTTCATCGGCTTCATTTTCTGCTTCATACAGAATATTAATGATTCATTTAGCATTGATCTGTATGGATTCGGAGCACAGATTTGTATCTATAATCTCGGAGATTGGTTAATTCTTATATCCTCGCGCTAAGTAAATCTTACTAGTGCTCACAGCTGTCTCTGCGTAGTTAATGACCCTGAATAAATTCCATTATAATTCCTGGATGGTGCAAAGGTTTTTCATGGTGAGGAGCTGAAACCCTGCCCACCACCAGCCATCAGCCCAGGTGTAAGCTAGCAGTCTAGCCCCTAGGCCAACTATCTTCCACAAGGTGTTGAACATTATCCGCTACCAGACACTTCAAATGGGAACTTAATGCATCCAGTCTCCCAGAGACGGGGCTAGCTTTTCCCCGCTCCTATGCAAACCTCTTGCACGCGTTTAACTTTATCTATATGAGAACCCCTGTCAAAGTCAAAATTGCTAATCGTATACATAGTGCTTAACTTGATTTTTTAAACGTTTTCAGGTTCCAGACCTGTGTTTTCAAGTTTTGCCCAAGTGAGAAAAGTAATTTATTTCTCTCAGTGTGTGATGCTTTTGGAAACTTTGTTCTTCCGACTTGCTAAAAGAAAAAGTACTTTTACTTGAAGTAATCATTTCATCTGGTCTGAGCATTGATGTGCCAAACGTAGTGGGTTTGGAGAAATTAATTTTTACTTGTTTTCTTTGTCACAGGTGAACAGGAACATTTTTGCAGGGCGCTACTTAATGCACTTTCGAGTTACAAGTAAAAGGATTGTTTCTTTACTTGCAATTGTAGTTACTTAACAATGAGACCCAATAAAGCAAGGAAATGACTACAGCTTTTGGGAAACAGGTTTCTAACCAGTGAGCATAAACCTGGTACTGATAGAATGGAAGAAAAATCTGTATTTAATCAATTTGATCAAATTTAACCTTTACAAAATTGAGCTTTGCCTGCATAAGTCATGCATGCACCTGCTGTGCAAGAGGAGGAAATCTTCTGTATCTAGGAGACTACAGCCAGCTAATCAACTTTAACAGTATATTATTTTCCTGTTTTAAAAATTTTTTCCTATCTAAATCCTAGGGACTGACTAACAAGAACACAGAGTACCTGTGGTGCCTTTTGATTTACAAGCTTCCAGGTTCAGTCCATGACTCAAATTTATCTTGTTCATAACTGCATGAGCAATGTAAAATTTAGAGTAGCTATCACACAAGTGTAATAGAAGAAGTAGCCGAAATTTTCACTTTAGCGATAGGATTAAAACAAAATAAATATCAAAATGGTGACTATGAAATAACAACAGGAACGATAAACACGTTTCCTTTTGTGTTACAAAAGAATAGGCCTCTTCAGGTGCTAGAACTATCCTTAGGGCCAGGTTTAGACATCAAATTCATACGGTTGAGCACCTGACTCTACAGCAGGAACCACTGATGTCAGTGGCACCATCTGTAGAGCAAGAAGTTACTCAGTGTGATCAAAGATGTAGAAACTGGCTCTCAATAGTTTCAAAATGTTTTCCCATCTGGAGTCTCTATCATAGGTACTTTAGTGGAAGAAGCCTGTTTTTCCTGTCTGAACAGGGGAATGTCCAAGTCATGTGTTACAGCGAAGGTGAACTGGAGTAGCAATTCCATGATGGCTATTGAAGCCATGCCTAGTGCATAAAAAGGTGATTTAAGTCAACAGCATCATCTTCCTATACCCAGAAACCATGAATTTCTAGAGAAAGCTAAATAAGAAGCTTAAAAGTAGACAGAGCTAATCCCCACTTTTAATGAAAAGCTAAATACTATGTTTTTTTCCAGAATAATTTATGTGAAAATGCATACCAATCCTTAAACGAAACTGAGGACAACATAGGAAGAGGAGATTAAATTTTCATCTAGGATTTTTTAAAATGAAAAAATTGTTTAGGCAGCTGCAAGTTACACAGGTAACTTGGCTAGTACAAATAACCACAGGCAGTGAGTCAGTAAGCAACTTTAGGAAGCGTGGATACGTTTGGTTTACTATGGGATTACACAGAAAAGGGAGAGTAACTCTTGCAACGTATCAAGTGTATCTCACTGGAGAATTCCCTTTCACTCCTGGGGCTGGTTTTGCTGGCTGTTAGACAGATCTCTCTTTTGTTTGTTACGTCATGGAGCAGCCCCCAAGCAATTAAATGAAAACTATTTCAGTTACTGTTTCCTAATTCACTTGAGTATCAACATTTTTCATGTAACGTTCATGTTCTCCACTGGCTCACGAATACATCCTGTAGTGCTTTAGAAAAAAAGTCAAAAAATTCCTCTGTTTGATATATCTAAGTGGGTAAATGATGTGTTGACTAGATAAAAGTGGAGTTCTGATTTATCATTCCTACACCTAAGCTTAGCCTTAAATTCCCTGCTGCAGTTATTGCCTCCATACCCAGGCTTGGGAGATTCCAAACCATACGGAAAAAAAAAAGAAAAAAAAAAGGCAAAAAAGAGCAGAACAGACCTTTGTTTGAGTCAGATGAATTTGTCACTCTAGTAAAAGAGTGACTTTGATGTGTGAACACATAGTGAACTTTTTCTCCTGTGCTTTTCATGTTACTAGGACTGCAAAGGACACATTAAATAGCAGAGCTCCTCTGATGTTCTAGAAGCAAGTGCCAATGGTATCTTACACAAAATCTATTCTCATGGGTTTACAAAGAAAATAACCTGATCCAAACACACATTCAAAATCCCAGTACTTTTTCAGAATGAAACAATACTTCCTTGGTTCATCTCATGGGGAATCTCTACTCAGTTTAAACCAGCATGCGTCATTAGAAGTTCAATGTTAAAGCAAAATAGAATTACCTTGAGACTATACTTTTTTCTTCTCGGAGACTTTCCTATCTAAAAGTCATAAAAAATGCTTCAGAAGGCTTTAGAGTTCAGAAATGAAAGATATATATTTATATATACACAAATATCAGGATTAGTGTAGGGAACAGTTTGTAGGTTTGGTTTTGCACGACAAGTGCTTCCCTCCCTCTTCCCCACCCCGCCCCTGATTTTTCACCATGAGAATATAAATATTTGAAAAAATAACGGATGCTTGAGCTTTTTCAGGGCTGCTTTTTTTAGTTTTGGTTTGGTTTTTTTTTTTTACCATGGGAAACCAGCCACAATGCGTGTTTCCCCCCACCCCAGAACAGAACCAGTCTTAAAGTGACAGCCTGCTATGAGTAAATCAAAGGAAATAAGAAAACTCCTCTGGGCCCACAGCAACGTCCTTAAGCTAATTTCCTTAATACCAATATAGATATATCATTAATGTATTGTAGATGGTTGATATCCCTAGCAGAAGGTAACAAGAGCTACAGGTAAAAAATAGAAAAATGAGATATACTGGTACTCTGATCTAATTGCCACCAAAGCCAGGGCGTGAAGAAGCGATTCACAGACTGTGTGGAAAAGTAGGGCTTCTGTATCTGAAGCTACTGTCTTTGAAGGGGGAAAAAGTTTGTCAGTGAAGCCTCACTGAAATGAAAGATGTATAGAGCTCTTATTTTTACTTCAATTATAAACTATAGTAGAGATGAATCAAGAATGCCCCTTCCATGATTTTTTTTTTTAGATTTCTCATTTTCTTTTGTAGACCAAGCTGCTGGTAGTCACAGTAAAGCGAAGGTATTCCCTAATGGTTACGTTTTTTTAGTGTTCGGAGTCAGGAGCACACGGTACAGCAGCGTCTGATGGCTGTGCGACAGTGGGGAGAGTTCCTAATGCGATTGTAGCTCTGTTACCTTTTAGTTCGGTGGCTTAGCGGAATCCTCTGTTTGTCTCATGATCCTATATTATTTAGATCAAAACATCAGTATTTCAGAGTTTTCCATGCTATTCCATTAGTTTCAGAATTTTGACGTTGCATTTTTCATCTGTCTTCAAATTTAAAGCAACAGTTGTAGTGCCCATTGGAATAGGAATTCCGGGTGTAAACCAGGTGAGCTACAGAGGTGGTGGTATCGCCTATTTACGCTATTGAGAAAAGTGAGATGTTTGCCATTCACTGTGCTAATTAAAGCTTTTTCATTCATGCATGGTAGATTCAGCATTATTGCTATCCTTGCCTTGGCACTGTAGTAAAGAGTGTGTTATTGCCGATCAGATGACTGATTTACAATTCATAAAAAAAAACCCAAAACAAAACAGTTAAGATCTCTTGAGCCTGCAGCCTGACTTTAGACATAACTTTTATTTAATTACAAAAGCTGGGTACTTTTTGAGGCGGAAAAATCCTGAAATCCTTACTAAATTTAATTGTAAATCAACATGTTTTTTCTCATTCAGCTGTCCTGTAAGAGTATTTCAGTGATCTATATGACTGTCGTGAGGAACGATAGCAATAGCATGATAAAATTCACAAGATTGGTTTGAGTACGCTTTTAGACCACACATGGTATTGCAGAAATGATAGAATGCTAAGCAGACAAAGTAAGTTAAAGCACCAGCTAATGGATGACTGCATACAACATCTGTATACGTTTTAGATGTCATTTTGGGTACACAGCAATTTGTGGAACAAGCAGATCAAGGCATTTGCAGCAGCATTTTTTGAAAAGACGATTCACTAGAAGAATTTGACAGTGTTTTACACTGTCATTTTTAATTATGTTTTAGCAGTGTCAGTTTGCAATTCAATTTTGAAAATATTATTTATTAATTTAGTATAACCATTGCATACGGTGAGCCAGCTTTACTTTGAAATGAAAATCAAAAATTTTTATTGGGGTTATGTTTTTAAAAGATCTTTTTTTCCTCAACGTACATTGTTTTCACTCTGTCTACACTGCTGTGATAAGGTGAAAAGCTCATTTCTTTCCAAATGAATATATAATGATGCTAGTACTAAAACAGTTAACTGGATAGCTGATATTTACAAAAATCTTCAAATGTAATGACTTCAAGTTCTATGTTGAATATTCATTAAATATCCTTTTCTCATAGGGCTTATAAATCCTATGAAATGCAATACATACACACTTTAAAATTTGACAGAAAATACTCATATTTCTAAGATAAAGGGTTTTTTCTTCTTTAAGCACTCTCTCAAATCATATATAATCAGGAACATTGGCAACACTGCTGCTCAGAGAAGGACAGAGTGAACATCAAGAAATCCAAATGAATTCAATCCCATTAAATGTAATGGTGTGGTAAATCTCACTATACCATCTGCTGTAGAAGGCTGAGACACTATTGGAATTCCACATCTTATTTACATAGCAGATAAGAATGTGTTGGGAGATTTATATGGCGAATGAATACCCAGAGACAAAACTAAGTTTCTAGTCTGTTCACATCTGGGGAACATCTACATCTGTAGAGCATTATACAAAAACTACTGTAAGTTAGCCTTTCTGTGAAAGACCCTGCCACTTCATTCCAACATTACCCATTAAAGAAAAAAAAAAAACCAACACAGAACAGTGAAAAAGTTCCTGGAAACGCTGGTGGGAGCTGAGCTACTTCATCAAAAGAAAACATAACCTTCCCTAAATTAGTACATATTTCCAAAGGAATTAGCATCGAACATTGTAGCAGATAGGTTGTATCATATTTAAAACATCTGTGCTGCGAGTTCACAAATCACCCTGTGGCAAAACGTTAAGGAAAATATGCCACAGATTTATTTTTGCCCTGTCTTGAACATTTAGATTGACACTCTCCATTTTAACTAAATTCATAACTTTCATTTACTTAATACTGAAATAGAGCTGAGCTTCAGCCCAGTTTTAAACCGGATGATATCACAGGTGTATCTTCCACAGTATGTGAACTCTAGAGGAACAAAACACTGCACAGTAGCCTCCACCCGATGTGCTCCTCTTTATCATTATTTTTAATAAATGTTGAGCTTCCTTGGGAATGGCATGTCCTTTGCGCACATTGATTATAACACCCATCACTTGTCAATTCAGTTAAACATTAAAGTTCTAATTCATCAAAAGTGCATAGGGGAGCTGACCTGGGCTAAGGAAGCATTTTATGCAGAATATTAATAGAGTTCTTCTGCAGCCGCCTCATGTACTTCAGATTGGAAACCTCTGAACCAAAGCCAATTGACAGTAACATATTTGGAAAGGAAGATGCTTTTAAATTACCTCCTTTCCATTTAATCAGACAAGCAACCTCTGAATCCCAAGCTGTAGGTGAATGTTTAAGAGAACATTCTTTATATAGTTAGCTGAACCATGCCCAAGAGCGCCCACTGACAGCTTTCCTATTACCAGAAGGACAATGAATCACATGAACTTTGCTGACACACATGCTATAATAATTGTTACATTTTCTTTTAGAATATATCCTTGGGCTTGCTTTTGGCCTCACCTTAAAGGTGACAGCTTGTAAGCTACATAACCTAGCCTGCCACTAAATCATCAATAACAGTTCATAAAATACCCTGTAATAATTCAGCAGTGCATTGGTACTGATCCTAATGGAATCAGACATCAGCAGTTATGCTATTTCCTCCACAGATTCTGGATACTTCTATTGAACATTTGTTAAAACAGTTGTTCATCTACAGTGTACATATTCCTGCCAAGCTTCATGGAAATATTTCTATTCATTATTTTTTAACGTCAATTCTCAGTAGAAGTTCGTCTTTTCTGTTTGGAACTCAGTCTGATGCTATATAGACATCTTTGTTTCATAAAGCAGACATAGTTATGTACATTAAAACAGACACATTTGCATTCCCTTCAGGTTGAAAGCTCTATTTTTTTCTGTATCACAGCCCTATTAATTAAGTCTTCTGTTTTCAAAAGCATACCTTCGGCAATCCACGTTCACGTCCACTTCATTTTTCTTCACCGAATGTTCTAAAAGAGATTTCTGGAAAGCACTAGCACATTTTGGATGCTAACACAATACTAATATTAGTAATTGTTATTAATGATATGTACAGTGGAACAGCTTATATTAAAAAAAAATTCTTATTGAAACAATATGGTCATTACATTTTCCTTAATCATGGTAAGCATTTATCAGTAGAACTGGTGACAATAATTTTATCAGAGCAGAGGTTTGCCATAGATTTTAGCCAGAGTTTGCCAAGCATGTGGCCTTCTTTGTCCTGGATTCCTTTCTGCTTTTTTTTTTCGGTTTGGCAGAGCCTGGACGTTGTGGTGGTGGTTGGTGGCATCTCCTGCACGTCCCTGCTGAAGCTGGCACATCGAGATGAGAATGTCTTTGCAGTTCCTGGCAGGTTGTGGCCTCAGAGGTAGGGAGTGCCCCGAGTCCACCCTGCCTGGCTCATCCGTCTGTCCCTGAGGAAGGTCAGGTGCCACAGAGGGAGCTGCAGGGATGACAGCCCTCTCAGGGTATGAACGACTGTCACCAAAGCCAGCGAAGGAGACATGAAAGTTGACATCGTTGGATGCAGTTGGCTGAGTTAAAGGCTTGCCAGAGTACTTACCTGCACGATTTTATGCACCTGATTTAACCAGCAAAGTTCTAACCCATTTAGTTGGGCCACTTGTGCACTCAGTAAGTTCCTCCAGGGCTGGAACAGCTCTTTCAGTTTCTGTGGTTCTACATTGAAGACTTCTGTGATTAGGTTTAAATATCTAAATATGATTAACATTTAATCCATTCTCCACATTAAGAAGTGCTGTGATTAATTTCATAAAATAATTGCAGTTAAAGCCAGCGATGTTGTCAGATACAAGTTCTATGAAAAAATGTTGGTCTTTGTAATGTGTGGATTGTTCTGTGAAATTAATTTTCACATATTTTTATGAATCCTTTTTAATTTTCATTAACCTAGCCTATGCTTTGCTCTGAAGAAAATGACAATGGAATGCACAAGCTATAACTTCTGTGTTTGATCCCATTCTGTTCCATTTTTGTCTTTCAAAGGCAGTATAATTTCCAGGTCTGCCCAATAAAGAAAAGGCTATTGCTTACAAAACAGTCTTACCTTCTCCAGGGACTCTGTAGATACCATGTATGAAGCTGCAGATGTGGGCTGATATAAGGAATGATTAGAATACAATTCCTTCCAGTCTTGATACCTTCACAGTTTCAACTTGAGAAAATATATTTCCTTTTTCACCTCCATCTCCCCAGAAGGTCTTCCAAGAAAGAGCCCCCTGCGTCTTTCTTTATCTCTCCAAACATTAGGTTTCCACAACAGCTTCAGTGTATCCATCAGTGTTTTTCCAGACATTCAGGAGCTTTTGATTTCCTGAGTCTACACCCTGCCTGCTCAGAGAACTTTTCCAGACTGTGACTAAACTCTCACAGCATCAGCAAACACCTAATTTCCCCTGTCCCTTGTCACTGGGCCCTTTATCTTCAACTCTCTGATCTTTCATTTTCTCCTCCCCACACTCTGTCTTTTCCCTTGTGTGTGCATCTTGTCTTCATCTTCCTTTCTTTCATACCAATCTGCTTCAGATCTAATTTCACATTTCCTCACCTTTCTCCTTGAGATAACTTACTCTCATGTATGAATAAATACATTTATAAATAAATACATGTAAAGGCATGTATTTATAGGCATCATGGTAACTGCAAGATTTGACTGTGACCTCCTTTTTCTAACCCTTCCTATTGGTTTTATTTGCTTACGCTTATGCTTTTTGCTTATGTTATTTCATACTAGTATCTTGTCATCTTTACTATCTGAGGACATGAAACACATGTTTTATTTGGCAATTCTAGTCAAATAAAAATGGAAGAATCCCATGCAAATGTCATTCTCATATTCACCTGACCTACTGCTTATTTCCTTAGCCAAAATGAAGAGAAATGGTTGAGTTGTCCTCTCTAGAAAATGCGTTAAGACCTAATGAACATTATGCAACTGGGAAATAAGGAGTCATAAAACCCCTCCAAGACATAACTCCTATTATTCCCACTGAAGGGGTATATCACTGCCATTGTGGGAAAGGGTTGCAAAGACCATTTAAGTATTATATAGTTTTCTGCTTTATTTCTAAGACACGAGTTTTTTCTGTCTTTCTCTGTTTCTTTTTTTTAAAATTAGAATGTCAATCCATTTCACGCAGTCTTATCTTTTTCTGTCTGTAGAATGATACATACCTACAATAAATAGACTTATCTTTTTATAGAGGTTGTTTTGGACTTGATTGCAGGTTGCATATTTCAATGTGGTGTGATAATATCCAGTATCTCTCTATTTCACGTATTTTGTGATATTTTGCTAGCATCCCACTTATGCAAGTCTTTCGCAGACATCAATAAATATTTACTTTGCATGAAGAAAACTGACTTTGTAGCTTTTAAATCCTCTAATACAAATGAAATAATCGGACTATGTAACTTATCATTCAAAGACAACCAGAACCATTTTATTTGCAAATATTCAATATCCCAGAGGTCTGAAAATATCAAATGACTTTTTTGTCAACTAAGGTGATATTCATTAAACATGCCCTTTAATTTACTTCATGACACTTCAGCTGCTGGTATAAGCCACTAGCTGAGCGCACAATGTTTAAGAAGTCTAATACAATCATAGAAGTAGCACACAGAGTACCACGGAGTACACTAAAGGGTCTGTGTAAAGACCTTACTGTAAGGGAGGAAGAGAAGCAGACAAACAACAAGAAAGTATGTTTATTCAGTCATGATACATACTTTCTATATCTTTCTCTTCCATCTTAATTTAGTTTGTGACAATTATGTACTGGTTTTGCCAAAGGAATTATCACACTTTTATCTTAGCTGCCCATTACAACAAAGACCTTAACTGTTGGATAATCACTGTAGAAAATACACTCTAAGGAAAATTATTTTATATCCATACAGTCAGGAAATAATAGTGAGTAGTCAAAATACTGAAGTTCTCAAAAAAAATTGTCAGAAAACATAGATATAGAAGTGTATTTATGCTTTCCAAACAGATTTTTGGCTTTGTCTTTTCTCAAATCACTGGAAAAATTACAAAAAGTTCTTTGATAAGACTGCGTGCAAAGCAGTGAACCATAACTCAAACCTAGAGTGAACTGGAATCCATTATGCGTCCAAGCTGTACTCATTCATAAATTTTATTTATCATTTTTATACTCCTAATATCCTTCTCTACATGCAAACCTATACTTTTTGCTTTAGGTCAGCTAGAGAATGGCCTGTTTTTATGCCTGTTCCCACCCATCCGGAATCATGGAAATAACACAGAAAATGCTATTTTCTGTCTTTGTGGTTGCAAAAATATATTGTTGTAGAGTCCTGCTCTTTCAGAGTTACCCTTTCAGAACGAAAGAGGTTGGGTGGCCAACTGTGGGTGGTGCAGGTGGCCGTAGACTGTTGCAGAAACACAGCCTCAAGACCATGAGCATTTATAGCTCCATCCACCCCATATGTGTGTGTGGTTGGCTATTTTTTGAAGAGAAAAACAGTGTCATAGTTTTTGCAAGACAGACTGAATACTCTGAAGCGTTCCACAGTTATTCTAATTGCTAAATGTGGCTAGAGATGCGTGCCAGTCAAGACACTGTCAGACCATGGACCAGGCAATAATCCTATTCTATTTTGGAATATCTTCAGCTTGAAGAACTATTTATTTTACATAGGAAACCTAAATACTCCAAAGCTGATGCTGAGCATAATCTTGCTTCTAAAAAGAAATAAAAGATGCTTTCTCCTAAGGAATAGAAGCGGGCTACTCTTGTCCTCTTTATAGTCTCTACATCCCAGTGAGGAGGGTGATGTTGGCTCAGAAATACCACTGTAGAGTAATAAAAATGGGTTCTACCACATGGAATATGTTTTTTTGTTATTATTCCGCAGGCTTTCAAATGTTGTAAAAATGTGTGAAAAATACAATGCCCTATTCTACCTAGCCAAGAAGTGCAAAACTCCATCTTATTGACTGGGGGATGTCAGCAGTAGGTATATTAATACTTACTCACACATACAGTGTTTTTCCTGTGGCATTCTGACATTAACTACCCTGGGAAAAATCCTAGGGTATTCCTAGTTAAATGGCACAAAATAAATCTAATTTTTAATGGAAGCTTAGATGTCTCCAGAGTCCTTTTTTCATCCTGAGGTTTTAGCCATGCAGGATGGAGCCCATTAAACAGAAGAGCAGTGAAACAATATTGTAGAACAGCGCATGTTTAGTCATTAATGAGAAGTTCTGATATAAAAGTGGACATTTCTTGCAGGGTGGAATCTTTTCATTCTTGGTTTTGGAAGGGAGGGAGGGGGAGACAGCAGAAAGGGAGGAGGGGGGAATCCTTTAATTGTTAGTGCAGGTTTTAAACTGACAAGCCTCAAAGGCAGAATACTGACTCTTTGATCTTAAAAGGGTTGTAAAAGGATGGTCTCACTTGTGTTTATTCAAATATTTGCAGGTAAACGCTGATAATCTAAACTGAGTCAAAGCTGCAGAATTTAGCATAAGTGATTTGCATATCAAGAGCCTCAAAATAAATACCAATTCAGAGATCTTAAATGTTGTCAAAAACTAATCATGACTTGAAATTAACTTGGGGCTTGCCTACATATGGAAGTCTGTGCTCAGGAAACTAAAGCGTTCATTGGCAACCGATAGTCTAATAGATGTGCTTAATCCCCGCTAAGAGGGCTGTGTGGTAGCTGTAGGTATCTGCAGTCACATACCTGGTGGGTTGGGGGATATCAAGGGCAAAAGGGCAACCTGGCAGGGCAGAGAAGAGCTGAGCTGATACGCTGTGCAACCTCACCACCAGACGTTATCCACTGGAGACATCCTTTGGAGACAGTCTGTAGCTGATTCTAGTTAATAGCTGAAACAACTGCTTCTAGTGAGTGCTCTTGTAGACGACTTGCATTTCACTGTTTCTAGGCAGAGTTGTTAATTCTTGAACTACTGGATTCTTGACAAGTTGTTTTACTATTTGTAATTATTTTCAAGTAAAGGTATCACAGTTTCTAAATTACTTGATTGTCTTCAAAATCTATTTTTAGCACCTAATTCCTGCTACTTATTTTACAGCTAATGACTTCTTGGCATAATTTTGTGCCTGTTACTTGACTGAAGGAATGTAAATCCTTTACGAGCACTGAGAGACCCATTTGGAAGTACAGATCCTTCATACTCCTTCTCCAAAAGTCAACAAAAATTGTCAGTGTTCTGGAAGTCTTCTGTCTGCACAAATGCTGCAGCTGATGAAATGAGATACTAATAATTAGCATTTATCAAGCCAGATCACCCTTGCTGCCCAACTTAATAACATAAGATAAAAGTTTCAGCCTCTCAGTTCCCTTGGGGGAGTGTTTAGGGCATCAATATGTATAAAAGAGACTAGGAAATAATTTCAATTTGTGCAAAAAATTTGCTAACTGCTTCATTTAGTCTGACCTGATATCTCATTATGTGGGAAGAGTAGCTGATTACAATGCTATAGAGTTAGGTCAGCACTTCAGTCCTTCTCCTTCTGTACATTTATTTGCATTGCCAATTTGGATCTTACATGGACATCAGAGAACTGTAAGACTACCACCGGTTCTGGGCATTAGAAATGTATTAATGACGGACTCTCATATAAGAAAAAATTAGCAGCAATCAGCTGGCTTTTTCAGCTAGTCATTCCTTACTCAATTCCCTCTTCAGGTATTTGTCACATACAAAATCTTTCTATTTTGATTGACCCGGGGTGGTGTGACCAAATTTTGAGCTGGTGACATTACAGGTTTTTCTCCAGGGAATAAAAGTGGTATGTTACCAATCAATACAGCAATTTAGTAAGTCATAGAAGGTGATTGTAAGCTTCAGTTCTCTAGAATTCGGTCTCCAGAAAAGTGAATGAGTGTCTACCGGATCCAGCTATGAGTCTTGGGCTGAGATTTTCATAGGAAATTAGGCATTGCATAGTAAATTAGCTATCTTTTTAAAGACCTAGGTCTTAAGAAGCATAACTGGAGTCCCTCTTTTCAGGTCTAATGTCCTAAGTTAAAGTTTGCTGTTAGCACAGCATTGTGGTTTATCCCCAGCTATCAGCTAGAGCCACACAGCTGCTCACTCGCTCACCCTACATAGAATGGGGGAGAGAATCGGAAGGCTAAACATGAGAAAAAAACCTCATGGGTTGAGATAAAGATAGTTTAATAGACAGAGCAAAAGCCACGCACAAGCAAAACACAACAAGGAATTAATTCACTGCTTCCCATTGGCAGACAGGTGTTCAGCTGGCTCCAGGAAAGCAGGGGTCCACCACACGTAATGGCTGTTTGGGAAGACAAACATCATCACTCCGAATATCCCCCTCTTCCTTCTTCTTCCCTCAGCTTTATACGCCGAGCATGACAATATGTAGTATGGAATATCCCTTTGGTCAGTTGGGGTCAGCTGTCATGGCTGTGTTTCCTCCCAGTTTCTTGTGCCCTCCCAGCCTGCTCGCTGGTGGGATGGCGTGAGGACCAGAAAAGGCCCTGACTGCTCAGCAACAACCAAAACCATCAATACACTATCAACATCACTCTTATTCCAAATCCAAAAGATAGCACTATACCAGCTGCTAGTATGAAAGTCAACTCCATCCCAACTGAAACCACGATGTTCAGTCATGTTAGACCATAATTTTATTTGAAATTATTTAGAATAAGAAGACTTTTGAGTAATAAGTGGGCTCTTTTTATTTCAATAACTAAAAAAATAATAATTGTTGGACAGAGTAGGAAAGCAATTTTGAGAGTTTGTGGAAATTCTGGTCATTTTCTTCATTAGAAGGAAAGACTGAAATCGCTTCTTTCTCTGGAAGGAAGGTCTGCCAGCACTGAGGAGAAGTTGGAGCACTAACAGAAGCACTCAGCACCTACCTAACGCCAGCCCTGCCCTCTGATGATGGTACTAAATTCTGACATTCAGAAAAACTTCTCTGCTGGTGTTGCCATAGTTCCCTAAGCTCAGCACCTGCAATCCAGCTGCCTCCCCACTGCGATGACTCATTGACATTTCAACACTCTACTTCGTCCACCTTATTGACTCTCCAACTTCCTGCCTTATTGCTTTATTCTCTGGTTCTCTGCACACTTTTGCTGGTCCCATTCTACCCATCTTTTATTAGTCAGATGTCCACAACTCATCTGACTCTGAAATTTTCATTTGCATCTTACTGGTGCTTTTCTACCGCTTTCCCCACACCTCTTTCCTTCTCTCCCAACTCTTGTCCATGGAAGGCACTTCGAGCAGTTTGACTAGCTGGACATTATCGCAAGGAATTTGACCTGTAAAACAGAATAATAACTAAAGAACAAGCAGTTATAATTGGTTATTAACAACAGTCAGTAAAAGCCTGTGCCGTCTGAGCCTGGGTCTAATCTTATTACTGTTTTTTGAGTTACCCAAGCCTTTCTTTTTAATAAAGCTGGTTTTAATTTTGAAATTTAAGTATATATGCTATAGTTTTTCAGCAAAAAATGAGTGCCGTTCTCTAGTTCAGCTCCTTTGTGTACAGTTGGCCAATGTGTACAAAAAAGACCTTGGAGGTTGTTTTTTCTTAATTTGTGCTATTTTTTTTTAATACACTTGTGCGTATCTGGTGATCCCATTGCATTTTTTGAAGGTTTTGAAAATGCAAATTTAGTATTTTCCTCTTGCAAAACCTAAAGCATGCTTTCAAAGATCAGGTTAAAGCTGACTGAAACTTTCACACTCTCACCCCAGATTTTTTTATACAGCAGCAAGTTAGGAGCTAAAAAGAAAAGTAGAATTCATTTGGTGTATGAGTTAAGTAAAGTCAGATTCTGTCTAGAAATGTCTCCATGGTAGTTGAAAGACTACTAGATATTACATGGGTTTCACTTATATCACTGAGAGTGATTAGTTATAGTAGCTTGTTCAGTTTCTTGCTAATAAGGAATTGTAGGCTTAATATATGCCTCTAGAAGAATATGACCTTTTGACAGATTTTACACATCACAGCACTGCAAATTTTATTTCAGTTGCAGTCTGATCCTGTGTTGCACCGAACCCCTTCTCTGAAATGCCAAAAATCTCAATTTCTGATACATTAAGAACTCCAAACACCTCAAGAAATTCTGCTCATGAGTCTTACTGACACTTATAGAATCATAGAATTGCTGAGGTTGGAAGGGACCTTTAAGATCATCAAGTCCAACCATTAACCTATCCTGACAAAACCCACTTCTAAACCATGTCCCTAAGTACCACATCCAATTCTTGGACTAAATGCAGGAGGAGTATGAACTGCCAATTGCTGGCTGTTCAGTCTCACTAAATGTGAGTGAATTTATAGTGTTCTGGACCTCAGAAGATTTAGTCCCATGTACTAAGTCTTGGGGGATTTCAACAACAAAATCTTAGGCTTTTGATCCTGCCAGTATATGATGATCTTAAATACATGAGTAATTCAAGTGACTTATCTGTGACTGCTCAAGCCCCTAAAGTTGATAGTGTAGTTGTAGGATCTTGGCCTTAATGTGGGGGAGAAACATTTCTATAGGGATTTCTTATTTCAGTTTAGGAGCATTGTAATTATAAGTCCTTGTGAGTGAAACCAAGACTATACCACCAGGTTTATGGCATTGCTTCACTTTACAGTCACTGTCATAAAACCCAGATTAATATTGTTCCATTGTGTATATTTTACACCATCTTTCCTAAGAATGAGTTTGTGATAAGCCATTTTCTCTCCTTTTTTCCATAACAGTTTTTGTTACATGACTTCCAAATTTTAATGCCTAATATGATCTTCGAAAAGCTATAAACTTTTAACAGACTTTAAACATAAAGTGAGTGAATAAATTGCCAGGGAGTCTGTGGTTTGATCCCAGGAAATCCTGATTAATAGCCTTTAGTTTTTTTTAGACCACCCTGAATACATTGTGAAAAACAGTTGCCTCATTTTATGGCCATTTAGATTGTAATTCAACCTACGAAATTTATAACGATTTTTTTAAAAACACTAAATGTAGACATAAGAATTTATGTTTCTTCATATAAGACCATATGCTGAACACGTTTCTTTCTCTATTTATTTCAGTCTCCTAAATGTATAATTCTGTATATTTGCTAACCACATAAAATCTATTTTTAATATAAAAATTGCCTACTCCAAACCCAGTGTAATTAGTGTGAAAGTAATTGTATTAATAGTATTCCTATTGATTTTCATTGATCAGGACTTGCACATTTAAAAGTGAAACCAATTTGCACACGTGTTTTAGGAACCTTCCCAATAACATTTTTGGTATGAAGTAGAAAATGTAAAATAATTTTGCAAGATAATTTGCCAGATAGTCTTTTTTTCTCTTTATTTAATGTGTAGTTTATATAAACAGTATTTTAAGAACCTGGTGGTTGCATTTTATTCTTTGTTAGTTGTAATATCAATTAAAATAAAGGTGTTGTATTTACTGTTGGTCTAAATCTTGACGTTACTAGTCAAGGCCAAGGCATACTGCTAAATTGGGGGATTTTGTTTCAATAAGTTGGGAATTTTTGATGCTGATCACCTTCAAGAAAGCTTAATTCCTTCATAGAATTAAATGGGCGTTGATCCTGGCATGGGTCTGAGCAAAGGTGGTAAAATATGGCCTATGGTACGAAATTGCTGTATAAAAAGGCTCCGTCTACGTAGCGGATGCTTTCAGGTACATGTGCTTTGTTCATGTGCACATGCAGAAAGGACGGATCCTTTTCTTGTTAAAAATGGGATTTTTTTTGGTCATAGTATTTGCAATAATAATATAGATGCAAAAGAAAGGAAGCCATCTTCTTCTACTCTAGGCTGGTTATTGAAAAAATAATATGCATATTGTGCAAAATTTAACAAATCAATTGAGGAAAAATGTAAACAAAGCAGACATATATAGAAACCTCTGATAGTTAAGTAGCAATAAAAAGAATATATTTGCATTGTCTTTGCAATATGCTCGGATTTGATTTTTCTTCTCAAGAAGAAATAAATTATTTTCCATATAATAGAAAATTGAGTTTACTATTTCTAAAATGCTCTTAACACAGAAAAAGGAAACACGTTTTAATATTAGTGCTTATCACAGCATTTAAGGCGTCACCATCCCCCCTCAAGCTTTCTACTCTTAAATAAAAAAGGAAAAATCCTATTGTTTTCCTAGCTTCACTTTGCCTCTAGTGATTGATGTAGAATTTTACTGCCATCCAATGGCAAGGACCTATTATAGCCTAAGTAAATGTCTAATGCTTTTTGATCAAATTGCAGTCTAGGGAATTTAACTTATGTAGTACACTTAGAACTTACATCAATACATCTCTGTTCGTTACACAGGGAGAAAGAAATATGACTACGGTTTCAATTTATTCTGTGTTTCCTAATTCAATTTAACTCTGAATTACTAATATTGTGGTACATAATTACCTAAATGAATAAATCAACCTAAGCTACTCACTAAAAAGAACATTAGCGTATAATATTAATTTTTGTATGTACCTTGTCATGTTAGTTTAAAAGATTCCTTTCTCTACAATTAAAAGCGTTTTCCTAGTTGGCAAAATAGCCTTTTGCTAAAATATTCTTCTCCATTTTACTTATCGAATCTGGAGACTTTACCGTTGTTATTGTACACTAAAGAACTGCTTTATGACTCTCAAATGTGTTATAAGGGTTTTTTGTGCTTTTTTTTTCTTTTTACTCACACACACGCAAACCTCTAAGACAGAAAGACAATTGCTTAAAACTATAATCGGAAATATATGGATTTTGGTATACTTTTATCCTCTGTGATTTCCAGATTCAGCTTCAACTGGCAGTTGAAGCCTAACAGTCATTTTTTAGGGTTTTAAGAAGCAATCTATCTTAATTTTTCACACTTATTTTTTTTTCAAGTCTTTGTTTCAGAGAGAAAACAATATAGATACATCTAAAGGAAATAACTTCAGATCATGGGCAGGAATATAAATCCAAGCCTCCACCTTGTACTACTAACAAAAAATTACAATAATTAGTGGCTGTTAAAGGAAAAAAAAAGCCCTACCAGAATGGAGGAAAGTGTAGGTTTAGAATAAAAGAGAAAAAATAACTAACTCAGAAGAATAATTGATTGACTCCGTTATTTTTATTATTTCTTTCTAGCTGGAAGACTCCTCATGTGCTGCCACTTAATTAGGACTGCTCTCCATTGCCGGTTAAAGCCAATGGACACACTTCCAGTGACACAGAAGAGACCTAAACCATGTCCCAGTCATGCATTCCTATCTCCTTGCACGGATGGCTACCTGCTGTCCCACGTGTATATTTCAATTCAAACATTTGTAAAAACTTTTTTGGTTTCTCACAAAGGTACAACCAGTGGATATCTACTTTAAGCATCACAACATTTAGGACACACTTTGTTAGATGTTCTGTTGATCTCTTGCCATTATTTCAGTTCTTTTTAACGACTCTTTGGCCACAACTTTTGACTATTACCATAGCTGTATAGAAAGAACAATCTTTGATTAAATTACATCATTAACCTGGAGCACTCTACAGCACGTGAGATTATTGGAGATGAAGCAAGAAATATAATATAGAACAAAGTCCCAGAAGACTCAGACTTATGCCTCTATGCCTTAGACAAATTCTACACTTATGAAAACAATTACAAAATTAAAGCTTTCCTTCTATAACTGAAACACACTGATGTTAATCAGCACAAAGTCTTTGGGGTGCTTGTGCAGAGAAAAGAGTACCGTGTTTAAAAATACCAATATTAAAATAGGTATGCCTATACTATTTGCTTCTTTAGTACTCTAATAGGAAAGGGATGGGCATCATAGAAAAGTACAAAGAGAAAATGAGGATCATGGGAAGTGAGTTATTTGTATTACTGTATTTATTCTGTAATTAATATCAGCACGCACAACTGTGCACAGGAAACAGCTCACTTCTCAGTATTGCTATATTACCAATTGATTGGAATAGGAGTGAAAAATTTCTCTACATTTTTAAATTTGAAAATTAAACTTTCAGGCAATGTTGATGTTCATAAACTTTATAACTGGCAGAAAACGAGCGTAGATTGCCATGATATCATGACATATAGATGTGTTTGGTTTCCCTCTCCTAGAATTTAGATTGTGAAAGAGCACCAGTGTCAGAAAAGCAGTGCAGGTGAGTACAGCACGCGTGTTCTTCCTAGGGAATATCCCTTTATTGTTAGCTAAGTTGCTAATTCATTTTCTAAAATGTTCTTATTGCTATAGTTCTCAATGTTTTTGCAGTCTATGCTTATGCAAATTTATCAAGTGAGATCAGTTTAAAATAAATTTGTGCAAAAAGCTACACCTTAACTTCAATTTTAATACTCCAAGTCAATATACCTTTCACAGAGCAGATACTTCCTTATATTCCTCAAAATTCACTTAATCAGTTCCTATAAATGGACGGGAGGGCAAATTTAATTTCAACCAATTCTTTCTTCATGTTTTGAATCATAGGTTAGGTTTCTTTTTTTTTTCTTCTCTGTGCTTTGAAGGAAAGGTCTGTGTGACAGCTAACAAAGCTGCCCTGGCTTTGTAGCCCTCATTTTATGAGACGTGAGATAACATGCTCTCTGCATGGGTCTCCACGAGTTCAGCTGGCCACAGCACATGAGCAGGCTCCAGGAAATGGAGACTTCTCCCCCTCTTCTGCACACAGATGTGTGTGGGGGTGTGTGTGCGTGTCTCTGCTAGTGGGGGGCACCGCAGATCACAGGCAGAGCACAAAGAGGGAGTCTGGGAGACGGGTGAGGTGTGCTTGGGCAGATTTGGGGCTGTACCATCGCTCCAGCATTGCTGCCAACGCAAACAGAGCTGGTAAAGCGGAGGACATGGAGAATACAGCGTGTGGCGTTTGTAACGGGCTATAGCTGCCTCTGCTCAGCTGTTTCCCCCACTGCAGGAAGTATCGTCAGTCTATCCATCCCTGACTTCTGTTGGCCAAGAGAGGAGGTGAGCCTGTGTGGTGACACGAGGCGGCACGTGTGGCCCTGCCACCAGCAAGATGGAGCACCCAGCCACCAGCCTCACCCCCGGAGAACTTTCTGCTCGTCACCTCCCTCCTTTCCCTCTCCCCACATGTTAATGCATATTCAAACAATGCATCAAAATAACCGGAAGGCAAACCACCACCGAATCGCCAGCCCTCTTTCCTGAATAAGCCGCTCACAGGCAATTGCCTTTTTCCTAGTTTAATTTTCTTTGTGCGCATTATAATGCTCCGTGTGCTCGGTGACAATCACTTCTGCGAAGCTGCATTTCATTTCCTCTGACCACTAAAACTGTGATCTGCTTTACTCGCCTGAAACAAGTATCATGCACAGATTTTAATTATTTAGTCATGATTTAGCATGCATGATATATGGGTATCATTATCAATGGCTGCAATATCTCTTCTTTTGGCTATTTAACATGAGGAAGATGCTCTTTGTTATTAACATCTGTTCATCGGGGACACAGACCTTCTCAGCATTACTAGCACCTTCTGTTTTTGTCAGGAGAAGGGAAAGTGATCAAGAGCCTCATCAGAGCCTAATTTGGCACTGATGTGTTTTCCTTTCTCTTAGCGTAGCCTAGATCTAAATTGTCCCTTAAAATTACAGTAGCTTTTAAAATACTGCTCAATAACTAGATCTGACTAGGCATAGACTAAGATGGTACAGATACGAATGTAACATTATTTAAATGTTATGGTTGCGTGTGGGCTACAAGATGAAAAATAAGTTAATAAAAGACGTGGTGGAATTAGAAAATAAGATTAGTGAATTGCTTTAGCCGTGAAACCATCTTCTAGCTATGAGAAAATGGCTAATCTTATTTTTCCCCCACTAAGCTCGTTCTCGTTTTTCCGCAGCCCAGTGAAGGCCTCACAGCAGAAATGTCCCCTTTACATTTACCTTGTTATTATAGCAGGCATTTTATTAAGCCTTTTAAGGAGGGATCTTCGGTTCGCAGTAAAACAAGGCTCTGGTTCTCTGCTGCTTTTCTGGGGTGATGTTAGAGCAGAGGCACCGAGGCGTTTGCAGAAGGGTGTCTCTGCTTGGCCGCTTTCCCGGTGGGTTGAACCCGAAGGAATGGATGTACTCTGGGGAAAGACCGCACGTGACCCTTTCTGCGGGACGCTCTTAAAGCAGAGGTAAACAAAAACAGGGATTTCTACGAAAGCGTTCAACTCCGTGAGCGCTGCCAATACCAACCAAATATAACGACGTTTGTGCTCCAGACCAGGATCTTATTTCTTCCTAAAAGAAAGCATCAAAATCTGATCGTGTAGATAAAAGAGGAAATTTCTCATGAATATACTCTACATGATTAAAACTCCAGCTCCCTATGGTTTAGACCTGGAAGACATTTTAATTATCTATCTAACATCTTGCTATTTCTGGAATTTTGACTGCGAATGTTTCTGACATGGTGTTTCATGGAGTATCCTTTCCTCATACTGTGCTTTTTTTATACTCCAGATGTACAGTAAACAACAAAAGCTCGTTTTATCTTTTACTCTCCATCAGATGAAAGTGAAAGATAACTAAAGGGAAAAAAAACAACTTTTAAAGAATATATTTTAATCATAGATATCCTGCTTATAATTTAGGAGTCCCATAACAATCTCAAATATGCTTTACCAAATAGACCCAAACTACACATAACTGAAAAATCCAAACATTTACACTATTGTAAATAAATTAAAAAAAAAAAAAGGAAAAAAAGCCTGACATCTTTCTCATTTTTCCAGGCAAAAATATTCAAATTTGTGCACATAATTATTATTTTTAATCAATTTTAGCAATTTTCACTACCATCCTGTCAAAAACCATCAGCACAGAAAAAAATTTAAAAATCTCCATGATAATCATAAGCATGTTTTGATTCTGAATACACAAGTAAGAGCAACTCAATCGCCAGGGTGATTTTCCAAATGTAATCCAGTCTATGGGATAGTACTCCTACTAATGATATGTGAGTGAGAACCTAAATGCAGCATAGGAAAGGTAGTTATCAAGTTTATGGTGGAACGTCTTTAAAGTTTATATTAGAGTGACCACATAAATGGTGTTTTTAAAGCATGGAGTTATTATATGAATGAGAAATATGAAGGAATTTGGAAACTCAACTTGTGCGGAGTGCTTGAGTGGTTCCTAAAATTGCCTTATCACTTAAACTAGAGTAACGGAGTAATGGTTTCGTATTCCTAAAATCTCGTCAAAAGTTTTCTCAAGTTTCTATTTCCTAGATTAGTCCCTGAGTTTAATTGATAGGAAGCAAATGACTGATATCTGTCAGGACAGGTTTTGACCCGTAGAAAGTGTCTACACCGTGAAAGCGAGTGCAGTGCTGGTACGCGTGAGCTGGTGAAGATCTCAGCTTGCGAGGCAGAACTGCGCTGTGTAGCTTGTCCAAGCAGCGTTTAACTTTGTTATTACCCAGGCCGTGTTTGCGGCTGCGCTTGGCAGCCCCTCGCAGGACGTGTTAGCTGGAGCACATCATCCTGCACGCGCGGCTGGCACCTGACCCGCGGCCCTCGCGGCACCTGGTGCCTGGACCTCTGCCAGCGTGGGATGCGCTTCGTGACGCCTCAGCGCCGCCGTGCCCCTTATCTTTGGTCAGGTCAAGAACTAATTCAGGATTTGTGAAAAAGTTTGAAAAAGAAGTCTCTAAACTAGGGGTGTGGTTTTGCGAGATAGGTCTATAAATATGATCTTTTCACATGAGGAGAAGAAAAACAAAGAAAAATGAACTAGGGAATGCATGGGTGCTTTGTAAAACCAGATTAACCACTTTGATGATAATCTAGCTTGGTTTTGTGCGCAACATGTACTTCTATAAATTCATCAATTTATTCCTACATCATAACCTCACATTGAGCAGGAGTATATCTCTAGAGAGCCTGCAGTCATGTCAAACTCATTTTATATGAAGGGCTTGATCTGATATCCTGGTGCTTGGTAGCAAACACTTTCGGCAGAAGTTATTAAGTTAAACAGTATTAACAGAAAAATAAGCTATATTGTTATTCTATTTGCATTGTCAACCAATAGATGCCAGTTAATAAGTCTAGCAAGGAGAGCAGCAGGAAATGATTCCTATATCTTTTGGCTGCCGTCTCTTTTCTGTTCAGCCGAGTGGAAATGGGGTTTTGGAGGCTGATGGGATCAGCTGTCTTTCAGACGAATTGTGAATTACTTGTGCCACAGGCACAGGGACAGCTCAGGACCACCTCAGTGTGTTAGCTCAAGTGTAGCAACACCAAAGCTGCTCTCGGGAGCAGGCAAGTACAGCTGGTCTCCTGCCACGCAGGGCCTGAGCCTATATACCTGCGAGATCTATGACGGCTGTGTACGTGCTCAGCTCCGGGCTGTCTGGCTGTGTTTCCAGGGAAGGAGGTAGAGGAGAAGTGCGCTATCTCAAAGCCAGTCAGATCCAGCTGGGGTCTGCTAAGTCCACTCAGGTTGTGCCCATTGAACTGAACGTGTGGAAACCCTCTTTTGGCAGCAGCCAGATTTCAGATGGGGTGTTTCGGATAGGTATATGGCTGTATTAATGCATGGACCCATTCATGTCTAACACTGACCTTAATACAATAACCTCTGGGAAACCAGGTGCTTAGAGCATAATACAGGTATACTGAATAGCTCTGCAGGAGACAGCTTTGATAGAGCAAAACTCATACTGTTTTGGAGCTAATTGGTTAGTCTAACTGAACCAAGTCTGATTTCTCTCAGAGATGCTGTGAGATACATGTGTACTGTGCTGGGTTTGAGTTTTATAACACTTTTCTCCTCTGGGCATTTGCATCAACTGCAACCAAGTCCCTCATTCTCAGAGAACCAAGAGTTGACTGTCTTTGGAGAGTTAATGGCACGCACACACACACACTACATGTAACCCAACGGGAGCTGCTGTGGAACTACTCTAACTTACACAAACTGCTGTAGCAGTGCCTCTAAGCTGAGTAAATGTAGAGCATCTGGAGTAGCTTTTGAAAGCACCATGTTCCACTTGAAAATACTGACTTACTTCTTCTTCCCAAAAACACCATCCAGGCCTTGTTCTCCTTGGAGCACAGGAGTGCTTAAAACACGTATCTGGGGCAAAGACAGCTTTTAAAGATGTCCTGCATACTCAACTTTGATTTTGATCCATAAATTCACCTGCACTTATGCAGGTTTTTATAATAGGGGAGTCATAAGAGTTTTCTGAGCAACCACTTCTCAGCATCTCTGCACATCAGGCCACATACTAAAGTCACCCGTGCAAGGTTTTGACCATTAATGCTATCAAAACTCTCTGCCATCTCTTAGCCATGCAGCCTTACATTAGCAAAAATAGATGCAAGGAATTGAATTTGCAATAGGATTTTTCCCAAGTATATATAAAGCTTTAAGTTAAAAGACTAATGTCAGACAGCTATGACAGTGCCTGAAAAATTCTGGGATAACCTGTACCATATTTCATGGTCAGAAGGAAACATATTCACTTCCGAACCAGGGTGGAGAAGGTTCCCGGCTGTCCCTTTCCTCATGCCACCCAGGAAGGGTTAACAGCAGCACTCACCCTTGCAGCTGTGCACCTGTGGGTCTCAGCCCCACCCTGGATGGAGCTATCAAAGGCTGCAGCCTGGGCTTGCCTGGCTGGTTGCTGGAGGGAAGGAGCGAGGCAACCCTGTGTTGGCCAGGAAACTGCTGATTTGGAGACTTTCCTTGTGCTGCTTTGGCTTGGAGACTGGAGGGGTTGACTAAAAGTGGTAAGTGATCTACATGGATATTATGGTCATGGATGCGTGCTGGGTAGTGGAAAATGCTGATGTTTTAAACAGGGGTGGCAATAAGCAAGAGAGGTTTGTGAAGGAGAGAGCTCCCAGTATCAGGTGAGTCTGTTAGAATCATAGAATCGCTGAGGTTGGAAGGGACCTTTAAGATCATCAAGTCCAACCATTAACCTATCCTGACAAAAAACACTTCTAAACCATGTCCCTAAGTACCACATCTACCCTTTTTTTAAACGCCTCCAGGGATGGTGAATCCACCACCTCCCTGGGCAGGCTGTTCCAATGTTTAATAACCCTTTCAGTGAAAAAATGTTTCCTAATATCCAATCTAAACCTTCCCTGACGTAACTTGAACCTGTTTCCTCTTGTCCTATCACTTGTCACCAGGGAGAAGAGGTCAGCCCCCGTCTCTCTACAACCTCCTTTCAGGTAGTTGTAGAGGGTGATAAGGTCTCCCCTCAGCCTCCTCTTCTCTAGGCTAAACAACCCCAGCTCCCTCAGTCGTTCCTCATAAGGTTTGACCTCCAGACCCCTCACCAGCTTTGTAGCCCTTCTCTGGACACGCTCCAACACCTCAATGTCCCTCTTGTAGCGAGGGGCCCAAAACTGAACGCAGTACTCAAGGTGGGGCCTCACCAGTGCCGAGTACAGGGGGATGATCACTTCCCTAGTCCGGCTCACCACACTATTCCTGATACAGGCTAGGATGCTGTTGGCCTTCTTGGCCACCTGGGCACACTGCTGGCTCATATTCAGCTGGCTGTCAACCAACACCCCCAGGTCCTTTTCTGCTGGGCAGCTTTCTAGCCACTCTGCCCCAATCCTGTAGCGCTGCATGGGGTTGTTGTGACCCAAGTGCAGGACCCGGCATTTGGCCTTGTTGAACCTCATACCATTGACCTCAGCCCATCGGTCCAGCCTGTCGAGGTCCCTCTGTAGAGCCTCCCTACCCTCAAGCAGATCAACACGCCCGTCCAGTTTAGTGTCATCTGCGAACTTACTGAGGGTGCATTCGATCCCTTCATCCAGATCATTGATAAAGATATTAAAGAGAACCGGCCCCAGCACCGAGCCCTGGGGGACACCACTTGTGACTGGACACCAACTGGATTTAACTGTTGAAGTGGTGACTCCTGTGGCTCCTGACTTCTTTCATATCAGGGACTCCGAGGAGTTATACAGGGGTTTAGTGAGAGTGGCAGTTTGGCAGAGTGAAGGAAGGGTATTAATTCGTAGTCATCGTAAATAAGAACAGGCAAGTGTGGACCTTCAAAAGTTTGCTGGCTGATTCCCTGAAAAACAATTCTCCAGAAGCAAATACTCTTGTATTCTTCAAAGACAAACACCCAGCCAGTCAAGAAAAACTAGTTGCTGTGAGGTGGATACTGTAAATGTAGCTGTGATATGGAAACGTATGCTTAATTTTTGGTAAGAGCTTGTGTTTTGACTAGTGTAGGAATGGTGAATATGACATCAGTTCTTGCTTTTTGACCACTTTGGATAAACATTGTGTAGTGTTTCAAATCGAGTGGACTGATGGAGTTGCCATAACGGGAGTCTAACTTTCTGGTGTTGGATGATGGAAATGGCTTGGGTTTTTTTTTTTTTCGTTCTTTAGTTGTGAAGAATGCCAGAGTAACAGCAAGAAAACAAAGTGTGTGAAGTGCAAGCTGTAGTAGGTCAAGTGTCCAGATATTGTCTTCTGTATTTTTTCTGTTTGGTCTGGAAGCAGCTTCAGACCTTGAAAGACAGTGTAGTCTACACAATCATTGCTAATCCAAGAATTCAATACACATTGTTTTTTATGCCATGAAATTGCTCTAAAGGTTAAAATGTCTTATGTGCCAGCGGAGTAAGTTTCCCTTGAGGTTCCGTCAGGACTGAATTTAAATGGCTTTGAGTCCAGGTAATTCCAGGCTAATTAGCTCCAACCACACTGAACCTGGAAAATTGCCTCTTTCAGGAAGTGGCCAGATTCATGCCTAGAAAACCCCACTCGTATCCTGCTCCAGAGGCTGGGTATAAATCTTTTGTGTTCTCATTAATCTTTTAAGCTGGGGAACATAAACATCTGGAAGCTTGCACTTTCAGAGTTCTGTAACAACATCTCCAACTGGTTATTTCACTTCTTTTGTCTATAATAATGCCCCATTTCATTCCCCATGTATTATTCATATATACCTTAAATTTAATCACCAACCCACTAAAGTTAAAATCACACTACACCTGAAATATAAACACCATCACACTGGAGTCGAGAACACATTATGCCTTATCTGTAATTACTATCATGCTGAGGTAAGGTTCCCACCTTTTTCTGTGATACCGCCAAGGCTTTTCTGGTTATCGGTGTCTTTTCGTACCTGTATAACAAATGCAACCTTTTACAGTTCTTTTCCTCTTGGGTCCTTTCCTCTCTACGCAGGGAAATTTTTTACATTTCATGCTCAGCCTTCTAGTTAGCTGTTTTCTGCCACATGTGAAAGTACTGTTAGCCAATTAGGGATGTGCTGCCTTTGATTGCTGAAATCACTCGGGGTGTATCCTCTGCGTTCCCCCGGCAGAAGTGATGCCAAGGGCTCCTTACGTTACACAGAGAACATCTCCAGCCACGAACCCAGACAATGTCCTCCTCTGCCCTGCCCTGCGCCTGTACTGCCTGGCAGTCCCTGTCTTCATTCGCTCCCCAGACAACTTAGTGATTTCGGTAGCGAACAAAGATGCTACTGTAGACTTGGCAGAGTATTTCCACAGAGAGCTCTTTGGTATTGTTGGGACGGGGGTTATAGCAGCGTTCCTGCGCAGCGGGACAGTGTGCTGTGGTGGGCTGGCAGGGTGCCTATGCTTGTGTGGCAGGGGGATCCTGCCAGAGCCATGAACATCCCCGTTATCAGTGTTCCGTGGAAATAAAGATGGTCTTGGAGGTTGAGCTTTCTGTTTAATTACTGGATCTTACCTGGAAGTCTGTGGACTGGCAGGACTCTTACCAATTGAGTTTCAAGTTTCCACAGATGTTCGGTATAGGTTACACGTCTCATCCGAAAGGTTTCTGAGCGGTGTAATTTCTTTGGTGTTCTTGGTTCTCTAGTTTGCTCAAGCCACCATGTGCTACCCAGCTATCTTCAGTTCTGATGTTACCTCCTTAAAATACATATATACACATACATAATAGAATACGTAAATTATATATACACGCACTTAATATACAACAATAACCAATGAATTTTGGGAGGACAATTATTGCAGGACTGCACTTGTGTTGGTTTTTCCACTTGTATCTTTGTCACAGCACCTAAAAAAAGCCCTTGGTTTTGAGGGGGGAAAAAACGACTCAAAACTTCAGGCAGAAAGTAATTACATTTAAGTGCCCTGAAAGCTGCTTAGCCACAACATTTTTTTGGTATATAACTAGTAAGTGTCAAACGCATTTAAATAAAAAGTGCTGGAACTCTGTACTTTGAACATTCTTTAATTTCTTTTGATGGAAAGCAAACCTAAGTTAAATGCAAAAAAAATTTGAATAATTAAAATTGGCTCGTGCTTGTGTTAAAACGTTGCTGCTTTGTTCAGTTTCTCTGTTTTCTCATGCTATATATGAAGGTAGTACGTACACTTGGTGCTTTATACAGAAAGCTGAACTTTCCTCCAACCTTTGCAATACCTGGGGTCAGCAGTGCATAAATGGAGTGAGAAAAATTTATTTTAATTTGTTGTCTGGCTATAATTAAAACCACTAATGTTGTTCTAATGCTGCCTTTGTTACAGGAATCACAGCGGTAAGCGCTACATCTCACCTTATGTTATCTTCAAGAAGCTTTTCATGCTTATGTATTTAATTATCTGGCTTTCTTTTAATGTATTTGTCAAGCAATCTTAAATATATTATTGCAATACCATATCTGCAATAGTATCTCCACATAAACAAATGTGCTTTTTAACTACAGCATTGAGAACTCCCTCTGGTAGGATTCCCAAACTGCTCTGCAGGTTGCTGGCTACAGCAGACTACCAAAACAAATCTCTTACCGTGATCAAGGTCAGAGCCAGGTCAGTCATTCACAGAATATTACATCTCTTCTTGGAGGCAGGAAGCATTTGATATTTGATTTCCCTATGCACCATTCTTTGATGGATTTTCCTTTTCTTTCCTGCAGAGGGAAGAAACTGTTATGTTAAAACTGTTATGTGTATTTACATATAATGACTGATATATATTTAATACTGATAGTGTCCTGGAAAACCATTAAGAAAATGCATCTTCTGGCTCTGCAAAAGTATGTAGTATGCTATTCTGTGGGAGCCTAAGGTGATCCTTTGTGGAAAAGCGCGTTCGCGTGAGGACACCGGTCATAGTGGTTTATGTTCACATCAGTTATTTCAGTAAATATTTAATTCCCGAATAGGCTTCTGCAAGGACTTATGAATGATCTAGGAGAGGAACACTGCTACCCCTTTAGATGGCTAAGTTACCTGGAGAACTGCGCTAGGCTAATTTGCCAGGGTAAGACCAAGGTTTCCATTTTCTGTATCTCTATGCATATAGAGTTGTGGAAAAGTAGCTGGCTAAAGTTGTGGCTGAAAACTGAGACATCTGTATGCATACTCCAAAAACTTTTGGTTCAAGAGTTTTGGTAGCAAAAATACCAAAAAGATTACTAAACCCCTGGGAGGACTCCTGTTTCTCGTTGCATGGTCTTCTCGCTTTTTTTAATTCAGAGTTGATAAAATGTTTATATCGCACAGTTCTGTGATGTGGGAATTTTATTGTGGGATTGGTCTTTTTCTTGAGTTCTGCTTGGTTCACTTTCCCCTTCTGTGGATTTTAAATGTGGATTTTAAACGTTTTCCAATGCAATGAAAAATTGAAGATCTGGATAGGTTGTGGTATATCTTGCATTGTTAGGCAGTATGCTGTGAGTGTTGCTGTACTAGAACATAGGAAACAATTTGGTTTTAGGAGGTGAGACGAGTAAAAACCCAGTTAACTGAAATCAAATTGCTATCTCTGAGAAGATCAGGGCAGGTATGTGTTGCAGAAAGTCCAAGATGACGCGATTGATGGAAAAAGGTTTAACTGAACTTGTTAGCAATGATAAACACAAGTCCCTGGTAGACCACACTCATACTGAAGGGGGAGAGGCCTCCCTTGTGCTGTCATAGTCCTTCATGAAGGATCTCAACACACAACCAATGACCAACGGAGAATAAGACCAAGGGGCATAAGCTAGAGGAAGAACCTAGAGAAACAAAAGTACATGTAATTTAATTATATTCTAATTTGATCAAGTGGAGAAATGCTTAATTTTACTAGTTGACTTGTATGTACCTAGTGCTCTGGGTGCTTGAATATTTAGAAAGACTGAATTTGACATATTCACAAAACATGCTCAGCAACACATTATTTTTAAAGCTGCATAACAAACCATGGAATATATTATTTTTAGAACAGTTATTGAAAATCTTGTGTGCAACTGATTAAGCTGTATCCCCAATCTATGCAAAAAGTGTTATTTTTATCAGTGTAAAGCTAAGGAAACTCGGGCAATGTTATCTGGATTGCCAGCACTCCAGACTAGTAAAAAGGTTACTAGTATGAGTAACAATCTGAGTTTATCCTGATAAGTAGAAAGAAAAGTAAAATGAGAAGTTTTTGTGATCATACGCTCTTATACCTAACATGAGGATAGTCACTGCTCAGTTCTGTATAAGTATGCCTTGTAAATAAACGTGCACCTGTTTATGTGCACATAAGGAAGAAAAATAGATTTTTTTCTTGTTTTTCCTAATCCAGAATGTTAAAATGAAATTAAATAACCCTGAGCCAGATACTACAAACACAAGTTTAAAAATAGTGCAATGATATGCTCATTCTTTACCTTCAAGTAAAGGCAATTCTTTCCCAAGTAAAGCTTGAGACTTGTTCTCCAGATTCTGGTCCTTTAGTATTTGCAGAGATTCAATCACTTAAAAAAAAAAAAAAACCCAAACCAACAACAACCAAAAACCATACAGGCAGCTTGTGGAAATGCATATTTGATTCATCAAAGTTTTTTCTGTATCCATTTGTTCTGTTGTTTGTGATGAAAGATGGTGCATGGGGCACGGCTATGCCTGGATGGATAGAATGTAGTCTGGAAAATGCGAGTTCCCTTATCTTGCTAAGCCATGGTTGCCAGCGGGGGAAGGGAACATGTACATGTACCGTTGGGCTGTGAGGGACATGGAGAAAGTGGCTGTGCTTCAGACCTATGGTTCCCCGTTTGCACTGACTGTACTGGGAATGAATCAGATGACGACTGAGCTGGTGTAAATCATGTCACACTTGATGTATTAGAAAAGAGACAAATATCTTGCTGCTGCTTGGTCTTCCTAACCTGGCTGTGCTGAAATCCTGGGCCACGTGAATAGAAATGCCAAAGATTCTTCTACTAGCTTGACAAAGTGTGCGATCCAATGATAATTTGTACTTATTTTGGCATTTGTGTCTTGTTATTCATGAGAGATGAAGACTGAAGTATGAAGTAAATCCTAATACGGAGTGCCTGTGATGGATGGTTGGCTTTCTCTTATTGTTGCTTATAGTCCTTTAACTGCCTGTCATTAAAGACTAAGACGGTAGAAGAGGGGAAACTGCCTTGGAAGTTTTTAGGGCTCATTACCTTCCTATTTATTCTCTTAGCCTCCAGTGTCCTGGGCAAGATATTAAAAAATCTTTGTTCTTTTTGGAAAAGATGCTTAAAAACGTAATCTTCACTAATTTCTTTGCAATCAGTTTTACAGTTTAACTGACCAAGAAGCTGAAGTTGGGTTCAGGGATGCCAGTTGCTTTCCATAGTTATTTTTTGATAGTGAGCCTAATATTGAAGGCAGGCACTTCTGCAAGTCTTTCACAAGCATGGTGACTGTCATTCACAAAGGTAGGGATGTGATTTCCATCACATGCATTAAATCAAAGACTGAAAATGTAGAGACTTTCTTCTGTTGAGGAAACCTGTAGGTGCTGGATTAGTGCAATAAATACAGTGGTCTTTCATCCAAGCAGCCTCCCTCACTGAAAAAGAAACACATAGATGCACATAATGTACCTTTTTGGTTTCTTCTCTACAATTATGCTAACAAGCTTCATGCTGAGAAAGGATTAGGGCTGATGGACAATCAAAGACAATGCTTCCTTCTTGGTAAAAAGGTGTGAAAAGATATAGGCACTAGAGCTGGAGTTATTAGGCGTACCTGCAGGAGGCCATATGACTAAGTTAGGCCACGAGAGACTGAAGTATAGAAAATGCTTAGTCACTATTCTAAGCTCTTCAATGACATCTTTAACACCTTTTGATTCGAAAGGAAAAGCCACAATGCAAATATTCCCCCGGCAGGTTCTGCTCAGTGTTTGCAGCTCAGCGGGGCAGCGCGACACCTGGCTGAGTAAAATTCCCAGTAGGAGACCTGCACTCGCCCTGCCAGCGGGGCACGGGCACCTGCAGGCGCTCAGAAAGCAAAGCTGAAGATTAAAGAGGCAGGAAGGTCCTATGGAATAAGCCCTCTGCCAATTCATTCTGTATTCCATAGTAGGAGAGAAGCGAATTAAAAGGTAGAATCAAAAGAAATGTTATGTAAGTCCCTCTAATACTTTTTATTAACTGTGTTATTGCTTCTTCGGAACGCTTCAAAGAATAGCCAAAGCAAGATGGTCAGGGAAAGACAAAAATTCTTGTCTGGCTGCATTACCAAGCAATTATGATTTAAATTTTTAAAATAAAATCTATACACCCTTTGGTTCTCTTGGTCTTTTATTCAGCCTTTCTTGAGGATATTTTACTTTCATTTCAATAAGAAAGATTTAAAGATTGGATCAATTTTATTCCTTCTTTGTAGCTGGCTGTTTATTATGCCTTTTAAATTTATTCCCAACTTTGTGTGTGCAGTTTTTTTGGAACACTGTAATTATATCTTGCTCGCTCTCTGACTATGGGGACTATTGATACTAGCCTGTGAAACCCAGTGGTCTCCAATTGAACTAATCATAAAATACTATGTAAACATCTCCCTGCATCAAGGATAGGTATTAAGTTACATTCCACACAGACAATGTGAAATAAAAATATTGTAACTTAGAAATGGGTATCTAATACAAACGTTATTAATGTACCTCCCAAAGACTGCTCAGAGGCAAAGGTGACTGCAGGGGCGGAGGTGGACGGTTACAGGCTGCCTTCTCTAACATCTGTGTAAATAGTGGAGTGCTGGCCCCGCGAAGTTACAAGGGCTGCAGTTTCAAATATTAAACTACAAAAAAGTCTGTCTGTGACTGTACTAAAGAAATTGCCTCTAGTATCTTTTCTTTTTTCTTTTTGGCTGCTGGTATTAAGAAAAATACCAGAAGACCACCAAGGAAGAAAGGGGCAGGAAAAGGACATAGGCATAATGAATGCCAAGATTTAATTGACACAGTAGCAGCTCATACTGTCTGTTCTCTTTGTGGAGATGTTATCCTTTGCATGTTGATAGCACTAATCTTCTAAAGAGCCATATTGAACTGACTCATAGCTCCCCCCCCACCACCTCCCCCCAGTTAAAAAAAAAAAAAAAAGTAGTTTCTTCTTTAAAAAATATTCTTTTCCCCAAAAGCCAAATATCCTGAATATAAAACAGCTAAGCAGAGTGTTTAGAATAAGTTCTGATATGAAGGAGAGACAGTTAGCTGTTTAAAAATGGCCTTAAAAGATGATTGCTGCTGTAAAGGTACTGGTAGCCTAGAGGCAGGGTAGGTCCATGGCTTCAGATGGGAAACCAGGACACTGAAGGCCCAGGTTTCGTTCTCACTCTTCTGATTTTCCTGTTAGACTTCCCTGGAAGACTATGTTCTTGTAACTCACCTATGCCTGATTTTTTTTCACCCCCAATTTCAGCTTCTATTTGGAAACAGGTGTCAAGATACCTGTGTAAGAATGCAAATATGAGCCCGTTACAATTTATAAATTGGTCCAGAGAGTATTGTTTTAAAGATGCACGAAAGGAAAAAGCAGTTGAATAAAGATGCAGCCTGCCACGTACCTAGGAAGATTATATAATAGGCTGGAAGTCACCAGTTCTAAATTTCAGCATTTCCGTTTTCTCTCCAGTGTAGAAATATTGTCACAGGTGAGGTCTTATGACCGCTCCAAATATACAAATAGCAGTAATAACAAAAAGGGAACATTTAAAGCTTTCCACTGCTAGCAGTCACATGAGTTTAATATCAATGACAACATCTGATTATAAATCATCTAGGTAACAATTCTGCTGTAAAAAAGCCATTTTCAATAAATTTGACATGAACGTGTATACAAAAACATTAGACTGTATCAAAACTCTTTTGCTGCACGTTGGAAGTATTGTGACATTATTTTAGAGGTTCCCTTAAATGAGAAGGCTCCGTGGTACTTGGGGATTTCATTTAAGGAAAATGTGAGGTCTAGGAATGATCTAGAGAGATTTTCCCATGACTCTTAATCATCACTGGGACTTGAGTCCACTGAGGGTGATCTACATCCATTAACACCACTTTGTATATTTCCCTCTCCCCTTCCTTGGGTTTTTACATTTTTCTTAAAAGCATGTATTTTAGGGCAATCCAGATTTCAGTTCCAGTCTAGACTGAAGATTTTATCTTCCAATTTCTGTTGGGGGTAGGAGGGAAGGCACACAGAGGCAGGAGAGGGAGTATGGTACAGAATTGCTAATACCGAAGTGGTAAGGTAATTTACCTGGTCAGTGCAGAAGTTGCGTTGGATTTTAACAATGGGAGGTAAAAGGCAAAAACTCAGGAAGTTCACAACCATGCAGGTAAAACTTTTATGCACATCATGTGCTTCTTCTCTATAGAACTCCTATAAGTCATATTGATGGCGGTCTTCTCTGTGACAGGGTCAATGGCACAGTTTGTGGTTTTTTTTTAAAAAAAAAAAAAGGGCAAACAAACAAAAAAACAAACGAACCAAACAAAAACACCAAACCCCAACTACAGAAAATCAACAACAAAATCCCTAATAAAATAATAATAAAAAAAAAAAGCCAAAAGACTTAATTTTTGTGAATTTTAACTTTTTGTTTTGGCAAACGAGTACCAGTGAGGTTAACTGACCATTTTATTTTAGGAACCTATTTTTTTTCCCAAAGAAAGCCAATACCCTTCAACTAAAAAAAAAACAAAACAACAAAAAACCCCCCAAACAAAATAAAAGCTCCAACCACCTCTTCTTTCTGTAATGTGCTCTGCCAGAGGAGGCCCATGTGGTACAGTGCAGGCTAGTGAAGATGTACATGACCCAGCTTTGAGCAGACATGTGGGATAACAACGAACGTGCATCTCCTGTGCAGCAACACTGTCTCCAGATCCTGAAACAGATCATTGAACACTGCACCACGTACAACTGCCCTCTTTGAATCAGTTATTAAATCAGTTAATCATGCCTCCTTATAATATTTGAAACTGTTGAGTTCAGAAAGGTACAAAATTACATTAGCACTGTGAGAATGCCAACACTGTGTATGTATTTGAAGATTTTGAATGCCAAGCTGGCAGAAGGTTGGTCAGAATAGCATAAATGAATTTTAGTGCAATATGTTTAAGTGCATATACGACACAGGTATGGACTTCGTGTTGGAGATGACTCTCATTGCTTAACATTGGTATCAAAATTCTTTTCCTACCTCCATGATATTATTCAGATGAAGGTTTTTAGGCAAAACTCAGCTAAAGCCATTCAAGGGAGGCAGAGAGTACGATGTGAAATGAAATCCCCTTGTATTTAGGAAGACGTTAGTCTGACCACTGGGCTGTTACATAAAAAAGTAGCTGACTTTTTGCAGGATGCTTCTATTGGAAAGGTAATTGTTGTGGTACCTGCTGGGCTCGGTAGTCTGTGCTGACGTGGTCAAGGGCATGGGACAAGAGGCAGGAGTACCCTTTGCTTTGTCTGCAAATGTGAGCAGAGGTGCATAAGGGTGAGGTCTGGGTGCTTTAACACACAAGTATGGGCAAGCCCAGGCAGAAAAGTTGTGTGGGTGTCTAAAATGAAAAAAACAACCCAACTACAGTGGCGGGTGTTGTGTTAAGGGGGCCCTGTGTTGAGCAGTGCTGTAGAGGAGGCTATTAACTGGGCTGCTCTCTGGAGCTGAACCAGTGCAGGGACCTGGCAGCTGGGTTTTGTTTCCATCCCGGAGGAGGAGGACTGGAGTGAAGAGCACAGAAGTGCTGGGCTGCTATTGGATGCCTCTTCCCAATGGCTTTCAGACACGTAAGAGGATTTCTTCTTCCTCACTCATGGAATAGCTGCAGAAAGCTGGTACTGGATGAACTGCCTGCTTTCAGCTGAAGTTAGAGCAATATTTTTACAGCCTTATGCTGCTTTATTGACAAGAACATAAGCATTTTTTTTATTGTATCAGCATTTACAATTTCCCAACTTTTTAATTGGAAGTTAATGATGTACGGCTCTTCTAGTAACTAAATGAATATTTGAACTGCTGCAAGTTGCTTTAGTAATTGTTCAGCTAATCATTTAAATTATCAAAGATCTTTACTTGTGCAAAGTCATATAAATGGTAAAAATTAAAAATTAATCATCTTGATTTACGTAACTAAAAGCTGCCATCTAATGGATATTTTTCAATAAGAGGACAGCAGTAATTATGCCGGAAAAATATTCATTCCTGTAGTTTGAACGATTATAGCAATTTCCACCAGGGGATTTCGCAGTCAGGTTCCAGTTCTGGGCAACAGTGATTAATATAATGGTTATTAATGAGAATTCATTTTTGTACATCGAGGGGTGTTTGGGTGTCAGTGTTCCAAAAGCAATGCGGTTAGCATATTAATTATAAAAGATAGCATTGGACTGGTGACTAAGTAACTATATTGATTTTTTTTTTTCTCGTTTTCTGTGATGTGAAAGGTCAATTAGACTTATAGAAACAATGGAGCCTTTCACAGCAGGAACTATCGTTTCTCTGTGCTGACATCTTTTTAACCATGTACAAAGTTCATTAAATGTGCAAAGGTAGTAATGTTAAAAGGAAGAAAGTGATTGGGTCAGAGGTCACAAACGGTGGCAAGCTGACAGCCTCTTGTGGATTACGCCACGGGAGCTAAGTAATAGTGAGAATTGCCTTTCAGGTTGCCCACTGGGACCAAGGGGAATGAAGTCATAAGCAGCTAATACTATTGGGTTAATTAAAAGGAATATTGACAGGAGCTTTGTTTGTCTTGCGCTGAATGGGATGCTGTTAACCAAGTATTTTATTGGGTTACATAACATTAGCGAATTTTTGTCTTAAATAACAGATTGCCAAATTTTAACATCCACAGTGTTTCAGTAAACAGGTATTGAACCAAACATGTCTGACACTTGTACGGTCTTCTATTTCACTGTCTCCCTTCGTATGATATGTCAGATCATTCAAGTCATTTTCCTTTCCATTGAAGTCTGCTCTCCCAGGTGCTAATGTCCAGATGTTTTCACAGGAAGGTTACGAGCAGCTAAAGCTCTCCTCTTCCTGAGATATCACGGCCTACTAAATATAACTGGAGTGTCCGCTGTCATTCTGTTCATTTGTTCAAGTGTTTATAAAGCTTTTAACTCTTTTTAGCTACTGTCTCATTTAAAACCATAAGATTCAAAGCATGCAAGGCAAGCCAGAAATCCCAGCGCTAAGGACAAGGGGTATTGTAACTTAGGACTTGGTTTGATTCGTATTATTCTAATGTTTGTGGAACAGCTGAGTAAAGCATTTGTGATCATCCTGGTGAAATTAATAACTTTAACAGTGCATCTGTGAAGATTTCAAAATTGATTGCCATCGTTGCGTAAAACTGACAGGTTCTCATACTATATGTTCAAGAAAATAACCCCACATTTTTATAAGTTTTCAAAGTGGTTTTCTTCACTGGAATGCTGAAAACATTAATTAGACGCTAGATGTGACTAATTTGCTTGTAGTCTTCATCTCAAAACATCAGGGTTTTTACTTTTCCATGCTAAAAAGAAAGAACTTGATGTGAAGTCTCCATGTAGCAATATGTGTCTGATTGCTTCGAATTTTGTGTGATCGTTCTTTGATTTCAAAACGAGCTCAGAGCTGGCAGAGCAGTGAAGATGTACAGGTAGACTTCAAAGCTGACTTTCTTCTTCCGTTTTCCGTTCTGACACTACCGTCCCTTTGGTTTGTTTTGCAGAAGCCTACAGTAATACATACTTCATTATCTGACAATGTTAGCAAAAAATGGAAGCAGAAATATAATTACTCTCTTCTCCTTTCATATCTCGGTGGCTGAACAGTGAAGACGAGATCACGCTTTGCACGTACAAAAGAGGAGCGTTATCAACCTTATATAAATAGGGAAAATGTAAAAGCATGTACTGTTGTGATACAGCCAGATTGTTATGAAATAGTAATTTCTACCTTTATAAAAACTGCTCCTATTGCAGTTGGGGAGGAATGGTGGGAATGGTGGGAGACTCAAAAGGAATTGTACATCCAAAGATTATTAGGCCATCTCATTTATGCTTGAAGGGTTGGACAACTGAAATTGAGAAAAGGACGAATTTGACATCTGACAGAAGCTGGCTTTCTGATTAACAAAATGGTTGTGCCTGTCTGCGCCGCTTCAATTAAATAGGTATACAGCTGCAGACAGGGGTGTTCTGATAGTTACCCAGTTGCGAGGGTGTGTGCTCTGCACATAGAGCTCAGGTCATTAATGACAGTCACCTCATTATTTCTTGCAGTGACTCTTCTCCAATATCTTTTTTTTGGTGATGTATGGGTTAAATTAAACCCTTCACTTTGGGCTATAATCATTGTCTTGTAAAATTCCATTCATTCAAAGCATCCAGGAATGCCCTGTAATAACAGTTCTGTGCTGTATGTTATGTTCGGAAGCTAACCCTCTCATCTTGAGGGAAGTGTCTGAGCCCTTCAGAGTAGCTAAAGCTGATGGCACAAATAGCCCTGTGAGATACAGAAATTCTGCTACCCAGCCTTGCGCACAGGGGCCTGGGGCAGAGTCTTGCCCAACGTTTCACAGTTGTGTAGTACAATAGATATCTCGGGGCAAGGCTCTCATATCCCCGCTTAGTATCCCAATTGCAAATTCCTCTGCTCTTCTCTAAGGACTGGGTGCTGGGTTGGTTGAGGTAGGGTCCAACAAGCAATAAAACTTCCTGCTTCTATAAAAGCTGAATAGTAATTGCTCAGCGGAAAGCTCAGCAGACATAAAGAAGGTGAGATGGAAAAGCAGCTTCCGTTCGCATATACTGAGTCTCTGAGGTAAAGCAATATATGCATGTTCGGTGGATAAGCACTCTGCTCTAGAGAGAGATAACTTGACACTTGTATTCACATCTTTCACAGTTCTCATCTGCAAGTGATAACTTTTGACACCACTGCCTGTGTGTGAAGGGTACTGATGGCCAGAGTAATATACAGTTACTGTCCTCATACTGTAAGGCTGGCACCTGAAACATGTACAACCCTTCTAATGAAATAGCTCCATGGGTTTGCACTCCAAGCTTACGTGATCTAATTTGAAGGCAAGTTAAGTGGGTCATACCTAGTACCTAAGCATGAGCCTTCATCATTAGTGTGCCTGTTATCCCGTGTTGTGCAGCATATCTGCAGGGGTGCAATCTTGCCTCCGGGTGTCCCTGATATTTGTGGTTACTGATTAGTTGCTGCCACTGGCTCTTCCTGATGAATTCCACACGTGGAGGCGAAGGCCTGCAGTAGCCTGATGTCGGGATGCATTGGAAGTGTGCAACCAGGAGTTTTATCAGGAGCACTAATTTGTACGTTTTCCATAGCTACTTTTAAAAGTTGTATGCCTGACTTCTTGACTGAGATTTATGTACAAAAGCAGCATTGCCCAAACTCCACCTGCAGCATGGGTTATACTTCAAAGCTGCTGCTGCTTACAAAGCATGCTTTTGTCTCTACAGTGGTTTTACACCTGAATATCAAGTTGGCTGAAAAAGCAATGGGGTGCAAAGGATTATAAAACTAATCAGATTAATTCATCTCCCTTTGTACTGATCACAAATGAAGTATATTCTCATAGTGGCAAGTTTTTATTTGGAAGCGATCAAAAGGTTTGGCCCTGATGCATGTTAATTCAATAAAAAAAATAAAAGTGTGGACCTGTGAGCTCAGTTGAGCACAGGCCACTGCACACTAGCACCACGCGTGTTCCCTATGGATGGATGTAAGGCAGCTCCAAACCATGAGCTGTAACTGCCTGACAGATGTCCCAGTCTGCCAGCAGACCACTATGGCTTCCCGACAAGCACTGGCTCACACGTCACCATCCTGAGCTACGCACGTCTCCGTGGTGGCTCTTCAGCCAAGTGCTGAGATAGTTCATGTTCATTTAAATCTAATAAACGCCTGATGTCTGCCAGGGAGACCACTTCTACATCCAAAGGCAGCCTGCCTTTCAAACAGTCTGTAGATTTATAGCCTTCAGCAGGTGGTTTTGTGAGGGGATGTGGAGCTCTTCTGCATTGTCCACCCTCCCCTGTCATATTTCTAAAGCTCCTTGTGAGCAGAATCTTTTACTCCTTTTATTCCCTGCAAAGACTTTTCGATCACGTAAGCCGACGTCGTCACTTAATTTTTCTGGAGACTCTCTGTTCCAGATCTCAAAGATTTTTTTTTTTAAGAGTATTTTAGGAGAAAGTGCCTCTTCTTAAGTAGAAAGCTCTGTTACCAAGATTACAGCTCAGCTGTAAGGTGCAAAAGTTAGACAAAACAATCTTCTATTTCAGACATGATTGCTTCTCCATGCACCTTTCTGTTGTCCTTCGGCTGGTGTCACCGTTTCTCCACCTACAAGTAACTGTCTTGTTTCAATGTTATATGAGAAATGAAGAAATTATGCAAAGCACCTCCCCACTCTATTACCATGTCATGAGCTTGAGGAGAAATGAACTCATTTATTTGGGAGGAATATGACATCCCAACAGATGTGTGTGGCTGGCTGTTACTTTTTCATTAAAAGATAATGGTGTAAGAAGAGAAGGGAAAATTTAGTAAATATTCTTTCTTCAACATCTGTTTTAGGGATGCTAACTTAACGCAGAATGGCATTTCACCATGTCCACAGACTTATTGAAACTGTGGAAACTGGTAAGATTAAAGCATGTGATTGTAGCTGTTTATGTGCCTGATGGTCCCAGGCCTCTCCACCTTCTTCATAAAGGTTTTTGGTGCCAACTATTCATTTGGTATTCAGTTACAGCTAGCAGGTTGTACTAATCTTGAACCACATCCTCAGATTTGCCTTTGTTTCTAAACTGTTCAACAGAATATGAACCAAAGTGTGTTTGTTTCTTGAAAAGCAAACAGAGTCTGGTTATCATCACACTCCAGGGGAAAATATCCATTGTGTTATTCATGTATGTTATGACTCTATTCTTCTCTATTAAATTTAAAAATAATTGTGAACAACGGCGATGGTGAAACAATGTCCTATTCTGTGTTAGCTGAGAGAAAATGGTGTGCTGGGTACCTCTTTTCAGGTTCACTCTACTAGTTTATACCACCGTTTGTGAAAATAGAGTGGTAAAAGTTGCAAACTCCAAAAGTAAAAAAAGTGTACCTAGTGGTAACAAAAAATTGACAGAAGCATATGTCTTCCCCTTCCTAACCTTTATGAACATAATACCAGAAAATAGAGATTTTGAGGTTCTGGCATTTTAAAATGCCACATTTAAAGCCTGAAAAGCTAAAATTTACATTTCTGTTTTTCTTTAAATCTGAAAATCAAACCCTTTGAATTACTTCCAGATACTTAGACCTACATACCAATACAAACTACCAGGCCATTCCCCTTGACTCATTATCCTGACTCTGATCAAGGCTGGTATTTAAAAGAAAGGGCTGAGTTATGGAGTAAACTGTCCACAGGGACAGTTTTTCTCTAACCCTCATTATTTAGAGTTGGCTGATATTCCACAGCATGATGTTAAGCAACTAAGATACATCATCAATGGTGGGAACATCTCAGATCTGAAAAGCAAATTATTTAGGCATGTTTTTCAGAACTTATTATAAATCAATGTACGTTTCTTAAATGGAAAAACCATGAAATTCTGGAACAAGTTTCTTTCGAATGCGTATAGTGCTGCAGCATAACAATTCTATAGGAAACAAACTTACTCTTATTAAAGTCAGGCTTCATCTAATAGTTTCCACATACTTCAGGGTGGAAAAAAGTTATATACAAATGTCCTCAGTCTTTTGGAAAGGCTGTGACCTGCATGATATTTAAAAGTCCACAGGAGTATATAGGAATGAACACAGCAGTTGTTCCTTCATAGTATGTTATTACAAAGAGAACTGGGGGTCAAATTGCACGAATGATAAATGGAAGGTGCTTGAAATGAGTTGGTTCTTTTTTGAACATTATACATTGACCTTGGCAGTTTTGACAATTGCATCCATCATTTCTAAGAATCCATTCCAGAACACCCGTCTGTTCTCTAATGTGGCCAAGTAAACAGGATTTGTGAATATATGAATCAAAGATTGATCTCCTGTGCCTATACACTGATTAACAGTTGGTTTCTTGGTGCAACTTTTTCATTCTATGAATTATGCGAAGATCATAATTCACCATGGCACACCTGTAGACAAGCAAGTTGGAATGCTTTAATCTTCACTCACAAGGTCTCGGTAGGATCAATAGTTGGCTTCTGAGTTTGATAAGCAAAATGGAATAAAACTATTAAAAAGCACATTGTACCCAGCAAAAATGATGTTTCACTGCCTTAGTGTTCCCCCTAGCAACAGAACTTGCTGAAGACAAAGGTGGGACAAACCAGGGTGGAAAAACTTAGCTGCCGTTGAACATCAACATTCCCAGGCACTCAAAAAGTAAAAATAAGCTTTTCTGCTTGGAAATTACAGCTTATCCATCTCAGACTGACCAAGTAAATAGGCCTTGCAATCCTAAGACAGGTAACAAAGTGTGCTTATAACAGCAGTGTTTAAGAGGGAGGTGTTCTTGAGTAATACCTTTTTCTTCATCAGAACAATTCACTTCATTTGAAAGGTGCTAAGCTGAATCGAAGTTGGCGCACAACTTAACATGAATCATCTGTGCAGGCTTGCTGTATGCCTTCCAGTGTGCTTCTACATGTTTTCTTCAACAAAAAATACAGAAAGCAATGCAAGCCTTCACTGAAGATACGAAGGCTGACATGACTGAAAACTTGCTCGGAATATAAAGAGATGCAAATTGAGTCTGAAGTCACAGAGTGGTGACACCCAAACCTCTGTCCCCTTGAAAGGGATCCAAGGAGGGAGCATCCAAGATAATTCTGTAATAACGTTCCTGGAATTAATGTAAGGGCATCTTGGAGGCAACTCTAAAGTAAAGCTTTATCTCACTTTCTTTTAGCTCTCCTCAGAAGACAGCAAAAGTGAGACTAAGGAGAGCTCTAAGAGATAAGAAGGTGGCTAGCGTGAAAGGGGGCAGGCTTTGATGACATAGGCTTAGCACGAGAGGTGGACAAAAGAAAATATAATATTCCATCTCTTTAGCTAGATATTTAATAACTTCTGTACTCTTTGACAGGTAATTGTGCAATACTTGATTTTTATTTTGTGTGTGTGGGTACAAAATTACTTGGAATTGCAATACATTACATTAGTAAGATGAAAGAGGATATTGATTCTGGAAAAAACTCACTCATTCTTAATTTTACCTACTATTCCTTCACACTGATTTTGGTGGGACTGCTTACACTTATGTAAGGCATATTAGTGAGTTTGTGAAGGAACCAGGCTTAAAATGCCCACTAAAAATGGTCTGATTGGGGATATGAACTGCAGAAAGTAAAGCACTGTCATGTGCTACTACATGGTGCTACTACAAAAGCACCTTTTGCCCACTGACGTCTTGAGTTGATCCAGGTTATCTGTAGATGTATACTACCTCTGAAAATGGAAAACTTACCTTTTTTTTTTTTTTTTTTTAAGCAAAGCATTTTTTTCAGCCAACGTAATTTTTATTTGGGAGATGGAAGGTGCATTTAAAAATAGGTATTTAACACAAATAAGAAGTTCATACACATTTAAAGGACTCACTTTCACATAAAGAAAGAGACTCAAATTGAATAAATTAAAGCATGCGCAGCCTTGCCCTAAATAAAATCCATTCTGAGATTTCTCTTCCACATTCAGAAAATGAACACAGAACTCCATAAAGTCTTGGAACTGAGCATCTGCTGGGAGTGACTTCTTATGAACTACTCGTATCTTAGTTTCAGTGAGAGGCTTTGCCAGCCTCCATTTTCCATTTTTTCTCCTATTTTTTCATGTGTTGTGAGAATGTGATACCTCATAAAAGAATGTGATACTTCAAATCAAGTCTTTTTTTAGCCCATGCGGTCTCCTTAGTAGAAACACACCATTCCTTTACCTACAATTTAGAGTGGCTGATACAGATACTACTTTTGATACAGGTTATTCTGGTTTTGGCTCCAAATCTACCCTTCTGTCTTCTGATGCTCTTCTATTTCCACAGTTGTATGGTGTGCCTTTGAAAAAACCTGCACAAAATCCATCTATCGTAACTAGGTCTGTTATTAATTTCACATATTACATTATAGGAAATGACAATCTACTACAATTATGGTAAATGTCAGTGTGGTAAATGTATCTTTGTAACCTGGTAACCCTAACTGCCCATCAGTTTGGTGTTATAATATACCATTACGGGGGAAGAGTGGAATTCGGTTACACTCCAATGAAGGCTGCACTATATTGCTACTTTTTCACAGCTTGCTTTAAAGCCCTGCCATTCATTTAATTCCTTATTAAGGCTTCAAATATCGTTATATCTGGCTCAAGTTTGCTGAGAGAAACACTATATTCTACGGTAACTGTTACTTCAAATATTACCATAGAATGAAAATTCTTGTAAACCACGTTTTTTTCCATGGCTTTCCAGAACTATGTTTCTGTGCAGTGGATAGCCTTTTATTTTGCCCTTAAATGTCTTTCCCCCACCCTATTGCTGCCTATAGATAAACCAGCTCATATGGTGTGTCACAGGATGCGTTTGGTGAGTTACAATGTTCAATGCAACTTTGTGTTATGGGCAAAGCTTTTAGGTATCTATTGCTTTGGGGTGTCTTGAAGGAGGGAACATGCAAGAAGAGTGGCTTTCTACGTAAAATTCTGTCTTGTCTCGAGCTCTTGAGGAACAGGACTAGAAAAGCATAAAAATGTAAGGGCTTTTTTTTTTTTTTTTTTTTTGCTGGGGAAGGGGCTGGAAATAAAGATTATGATCAGTGAATTGCTCTTCTGTTAGAGAAGAAGGCTACCTCCCATAACATCTAATTAGGTTGAGATTTTTCATTCTGTGCCATGATCTAGGATTTCTCATTTTCACGTGGGAACATGTTTCCCAATTTCTTTGCTTGCTGCAGAGTTAAAAAAAAAAAAAAAAGGCGTCGATGTATAGATTCAGAGGACTGAGGTATATTGCTTTGGTTCTTGAGTATATTTGGAACTGATACAGCATTTATAGTTTACTAAAGCTTAACACAACCGTGGGTAGGAAAGTACACAGACCAAATAGAAACATCTCACTGATAATCCTGTGTGCTCTAAGGGCAACTTCATCACTTGTGGGAGTGGAAAGTTACCATCAGCGGTGTTCCTCCTCCCCTCCTCCTCCTCTTGCACTGAACAAGCTATAAAAAACCCCAAATGGTTACGTGACAAAGAATTAAATAGATTGCAGCAGGTGGTATCACAGGTGCCTGCTTAATTCCTGTTGACACAGTCTGTAGCTCAGTGACGGGGAAGGATGGAGACTCCCTGACTGCTGCTCAGAATTAGGGTAGGGTGAGGGGAGTGAGATTAATGGCTCTAGCTCAAGCCATGAGCCTATTACAGGGGATTATTATTATTAGTGGAATTAGACATACTGGAACAGACCATGGGTCTGCCCAGCTGAGTATCCTGTGACTGGAAGAGGCATGTGCTGACACATTGAAGGAGGATCCATGGTGTTCCCTTGCGCCCCTCTTGATAAAGGCAAAGTGGTCAAATCTGTGTTGTCTGTCTCTTGCTGGGACAGATAGAGGGATTGCTTCAGCAATCTGCTTACAGTTGGCTAATGCAAGCACAAAAAAGTTAGAGTTGAGACAAGCTTAGCGTAGCTGCTGCCATTGGTCGGGGGGTGAGCTCCTCTCCAACCCACCGGCAGTGCTGCTGAATTTGGACCATAAGGCTCCCGGTTGGGAGCATCAGATGTCGGTGTGTGAAGGACATACATGGAGCCCTCCTACCAGATGGGGTGCTTTGCTAATCACTTAAATCTGCTTTAGCTGATCTTTTCATAGCATGGATGGAAACCAGATTTTTGAGTTCATTTGAGCAGGATGGGAATATCTAGCAGCCAAATGCAGACTTACCTTTAGATTGTACTGCTGAAACAGGAAGGATACAAAAGTTAATTTCCCAAACCAAGGCAAACATGTGTGTTTAATTTAAGTGGCTGTATCTTTTTGTGAGGATTGTTTTCATATGTAGCTGCCTAGTTAGCGATAACCAGTTAAAAATTTATTGTGGTCGGGTACAAACAGCACTCTCCTTCGTATGTTAATCTCTAATAGTGATGGCTTCCAGGAAAACTGATCATTCTTTGCTGCAAGGCTGCAATACCCATCCTTGCAGATGACACCAAAATCATACGTGGTAGGCAGGGTAGCTCCCTCTGTTCTGTACAAGTCAACTTTCAGTGGCCTAATGAAAGCAAGAGTAGAATAGCTCCTGTCAGAGTGATGGAAGAGTCACAATTATGTCCAGAAGCAATAATGAGGTGGACAACCATGTCTGAGGGAGAATTTGGGGGAGTAAAAGACAGACCTGTGACGAGCAGCCCCCAAAAGCTCAATTCCAATGAATTTCAAGTACAAAGGGATGGAGAAAACATGAGCTACCTGTCCCTAGTTGAAGGAAAATCCAATGAGCCAGCTGCTGCTATGAAAGAAAAGGAATTTAAATCTGCCAGTGGATCTGGTTGAGGAATGGTGAAAGCCTGTTTGTTCTCTGCAGTCACCTACAGCCCTGCACTGCCCATGCCCTGCGCTCTGTCACCTGCCTGGACACAAGCCTGTGCGTGGCTGAATTATGCCGGGAGGGTTTGGCTGAGGTGTGGGGTCGCTCCAGGAGGGAGCTGGGGTCCAGGGACCTCCTGCCATTTGGGAACTGCCAGGGTACCACTGCTCTCCTGCGGCCAGGGGAAGTCATCTTTGCCTCCTCTGTGTGCCTGCCCTGTACTGTGGATGCAAAAAGCATGGAGAAAATGAGCCAAAACACATGTTTTGAGACTGAACTTTAAGTATAATCCGTCCATTTTAATCTCTAGATCTGAATGTTTATGCCTTGTCCCAAAGACAAAGCTTTACCTGGATCCTAATTTATGTGTATAATGGAAATGTGCTTATGATATATAAGTAGTCTGTTTCAAAGGGATTCTACTTTATTGAATGATGTAGTCTTGATTCATGCAGAAAATAAATTTAGGAATAGGAATAAGCACTACGCACATTAATCCTTTCTGTGTAAATTATGCCATGCATGGCTATGCCAGGATACTATTCAGGTCAAAAGCTGAGAAAAGATGCTTTGTTACAATTCACCTGATTATAAATGATCCATTTATATCGTTGTATTTTATAATGGATATAGGGAGCTGCTTTCCTGTTGCACCCAGCAGTCTCTCTCTTTCAAAGGCTTTGAATTTTTTCCCTATGCTTAGTTATTAAGGTCAAATTACTCTGTTTGGTTTTCCTGGTTTGTATATTGCAAGTTGTGAGGAAATGGGCTAAGGAGGAAATGTGAATGCTAGTATAATAATATCTTTATTGTTTTTCTGCTTTGTGTTAGCACTTTTTATCTCCTTCAAGAGAGTATTTAAGTACTTATTAATGTGTAGCTGTCTTTCTTACTAATTAAAAATGTTAAGTTTGCTTGGGAGTTTGGGTTTGCGGATAAAAGCTGGAAAAGTTTTTAAATATAGGGAATAATCTTTAAAAAACCCACCAAGTTTCAGTAAAGCTATCTTGGCCTTTTTGCCTTTAACATCAGTAATTTAATTAAAATCATGTCTATACTGAAGTGATTGTATATACAGGACGGAAGTACTAAAGTACAATCAGATCAATTTTGAGTATCTTTGGTGCTTAAGCTCAATATGGATCAACAATGTGAGCATTTGGCATCACAGACCAAGTTTCATGTTGGCAGTTACCATCTAGGTGGTGTCAGAACTCCATAACTACAAACTAGCTCAGCCTTGTCTCTGTGAACTGCAGCCACAGTAGCATTGATGGACCTGGAACTCACAAGCTGATTTTTATGGAAGCCTGTATGCTCCAGCCCCAAGCCAGTTGCTGGGCAGACAAGTGAATTAAGCTGAAATGTATATAAACTTGCTTAAGAAAGACCCAGTGATTTTGTGTAAAAGGCACAGGCCTGATTTCCCATTCAATTTATGCATTTACAGTCTGCCTTTTAATGTCTGTTGTGTTTGTGTGTCTATGTGACAATGGCTCAATACAACATATGGATGCTGCTTTTTTCTTAGATATGTATTATGTTGCATGTGCGTAGGGATGGATTATGCTAAAGCCTAGGCCTAAAAGATCACTTCATATAACTTTCACATTTCTTGGTGTAAGAGGCATCAAGAGGAACGTGGAGTGTGGTGGTTTTGTTCTGTTTGTTTATTTTAACAGAAATGTCTAGAGGTTTAATGTCTGGAGAAAATTTACTGTCATGTACCGCTATTGCAACATAAAGAAAATTCTTTGCCTAGTAAATGGCATACCTTACATTAAAATAATAATTTTCATACTTTTATGATGATACATAACAACACAATGTAGAAGAAAGCATAAGCCATTACTTCTTTCTATTAATACAGTGTGAGTGTTAGAGTAGATGAATCGTTTAAAATACACAAGGGGCATCTCCCTGCACAAAGATTTTCTAAAATTTGTGGTGCGAATTAGATTTTGGATATGTGCTAGTCTGGATTTGGTGAATGCTGGACATAGTGTTCCATGTTACCTGAAGCACTGTGATAGTGACAGGGACAGAAACAGTTCTAAACTGAATTGGATTTTAGATGTAGCACCTGGTGAAAGATGAGTTTAAAGCATCAGTCCAAGCCTCTGCAGTGCCTGTGGAAGGGAGTTGTATTTTGACGATCAGTGTTAAGAGTTCTCATGCCAAAGTAGCCCTGATAATTTGATTTTTATCTTCTTTCCCTTATGAAAAGAACAGACTTGGTCACTTCAGACTTTCTGTACCTGCTAGGAAGTGTTGTATTCCATATTTTTTAATCAGTATGTATTTAACTATTTATTCCCAACTACATAGCCTACCTAGACTCTTGAGTATAAATTTGAAGCAACGAAAGCAACGATTGCTATGCCATAAAAATATCTTTCAACAAGCTGTAAATATAAACTTTAAATGCCAACTTTCAGAAATGGTCTAGCTATCGTCGGTAAATAATGGCACAAGATACAAAAATTCATGGAAAGCTACTTTAGATAGATTTAGACTTAGACTGTGATATTTAATCCCTTCAGTTTAAAACAGTGGTTTGCTTTCAACCTGTACATACTGCAAAAATTCTTGTCAAGGGTTCATTCCTCAGCTGCTGCAGGTTTGCATAGCTTACCTAAGCTTGATGATGACATGAAATTAATAATTTAGTCAGAAACCACTGTTGTAATGGTACATGCATGACTCAAACAAATTCCAAGCAGGTTTCCTCTTTCACTGAAGCCGGCAGTTACCATGGTGATGGGAAGTGTGCAAGACGAGAAGAGACAGAACAATGCATGACTTCAAAGTGCTCCCCTTCCCACCAAAAATGTCACTGCTCCCCATTCCCCAGCACTTCCCATGCATCAGATAGTATATGCCAGGACTACAGAGGAGTCCTAAAAAAGCTTTTACACGAGCAGAAAGAATAGCCTCATCATCTATTAAACTAAGTCTTGCTGTCCTCCATGTGCCTTCTAAACCTTCCAGTGCCTTAGAAAGTCTTCTGCCAAAACCATCTTTATTCAGAAATCAGAATCACTGTAACCCAATTCTCATTGCATTTCAATTTTGAATTGCTCAGAACGATAGAATAATTAATATAAAGACAACAAAGCACATGCCAAAAGGAAGTAATCTAGTTTTCATTTTGGAACTTTATCCTTCCAACTCTAATTTAAATACTAGTCAAAGCATAGAGGTAATGATAAAACTATGAAGAAATAATTCTTGATTTCAAAAGAATATACTTTAGCATAAGATTTAAGGCCGACTTCTGTCCTGACTCTCACCTACAATGACGTCAAAGAGGAAGAAACATGATGTGAGTCAGGGTAGAGATTGCCCTGAGAGGGAAGCTTTGAACAAAAAGAGGAGGCCTGGAGCCTTCCAACAAAGAAAGAAATGTCTGCAGACAAATGCGGGTCCCTGTAGGCAGCGGTAGGCACGGAATTTCATTCAAATGTAGAAAATAAACAGCAAGCTCTTGGAATGGTGGTGTGAGTGTACAGTTGTTGTGCTCTCTTCCACTTTGATTCCTACCAGCAGTGGGAACAGATGGCACATTACACCTCCTCCCCAAAATGAACCACCATCTATGCTCCCACCTACCAATCCCAGCACTACAGGAGAGGCAGGGACCTTGGAACAGAGCTCCTTCATGCTGATTTTGTGTTGGTTTATTTCCACTGAAATGATTTGCATAACACTAATGTAAAAAGGCTAGAAAATAATCATGTTGTCTTTAGGAGAGGGGAAAAAGAGTCTCGAGGGAAGTATGGAAGGGCATATTGAAGATGCATCCAATTCTAGAAGCTGAGCTAATGAAGAAGGTTAAGTTCAAAACATAACCTGTCATAAAGTCTTGCTGTAGTAGATATCACCAAATAAGCTACCTAGGGGAAAATACACCTTTAAAAATCAATCAAATTCTCTTGAGGATGTTAAGTTTTAAGACATGCATGCTAGAACACAAAAGTCAAAACCATTCATCGGCCCTTCCATATAAAAGTGTCTCTCGGACTTTAACAGAAATATTGCATTAAATAGATGTACACTCCTTTCAGCCTTGTGAAATTATCCTGACCACAACCGCATTGGGTGGGCTAGAAGTCCACTGAATCAAAGCCCATTGAAGTCCATGTGAATATACTGAAGCTTTGATTTGACTGTAAGTGAACATCTAGGCTTGAATTTAAACATACATATTATACATATATTGCAGCATTTGTGCAAAGCAAAAGTGTTTGCTTAAAAGAGTGAGAATTTATTACTTCAAAAACCTTTATTGCCCAGAACCTTTTTTAAGGAAACTTCCAGGAGATTCTCATAGTTATTGCCCTTTCCTTTTGCGTATGTATGTTGGTGTTCTCTGGTCAACTTGTTCTCTGTATGTCTGTTCTGGTATGTGTTCATGTGATACCAGGTCACAAGAAATGCAATAGCAGATGGTTAATAGAGGGATATTACACAAAATGCCTGACAAATAATTAGCAAGTTGGTTTTTTTGGTTTTTCTTTTTTCTTTTTTTCACTTTATACAGCTGCAAAGTGGAAATAAACATCAGAGAAGCACTTGCCCTGTGTATGACAATGAGACGCAGATTAGCAACTGGCTACTTATCAAGAAGAAAGCAAACTAATAATCCTCTTTCATTGTTATTGCTTTCGTATTGTTTTGTTTAGTGAAGCTGGCTTAGCTGGATGTACTGAGTATCTATGTTGTATTGCATGATTTTGGGTTGTACAATGGGTGTAGAGCACCCTCTACTTTCTTTTGATCAAATAACTTTCCTGGGCTTGAAGAGAAGGGTGTGTAGGGGGAACATCGATGCTGTTTTCCTGCAGATTTTTGTACTGAAATCAGAAGAAAGAATTTGTCTATAGGGTTCATTAACTGTTGGCCTCTGCTGGCAGTAACCCATGTTATATAGGCCACCATTGTGACATCCTCAAAAGAACTCCCTGAAGGAGGCAAAGTCTAGAAGGAGAATATCTACTCTGAAGTTTCCCACCTTCCCTGAACTATATCTGCAGAGCCACCCCAGGAGGGGAGAATGTGGCTTTGAAAAATAACACCTTTGTTATTCCAAGTGTTAGAGATGAAGCAGAGTTTTCACATGGCCCCAAGGTTTTTGCACCCTTCACCAAACACAGATGGAAACTGGACTCTTTGAACTGCTTTGAAAATCTGTTACCATGCGTTGCTGTGGGGCCTGTGAAGCAGCCATTGCTAACTTCTGTCTGCCTGCAATTTTTATGGCCATGTGATGACAAGGGATTAAATAGCTTCATTTTGGAAGCAGACAGCTTTTATATGTAAAAATGAAAAACAAAATAAAACAAAAAGCCCAATAATTCCTTGCTCAAGGCAAAACCTTAATAGATGCTGAGGTAACATTTCAATGAATGAGGTGAATTCTGAAGTAAAAATGCAAGCAGTTTAGAATTTAAAATTGTAGCTTAGGCAATAGTTGCAAAACCTTCATAACATTATGATCTTAGTACATTGGAATCCAGAAAATATAGATTATCCCTCGTTCCCCAATATAGGATCTATTAGAATTACGGTATACGATACCATGACTGTTCCTTGTAGTGTTTTCTATTTAATGTGTGTAATTTACATGGAATTATAACAGAGGTGCTGAAAAAATTGTCAATTTATTCATATAATGAAATCTTCTTTGACTCATCTGAATTAACTGTGTAGTTGATGGCAAATAACATAGAGCATTCTATAACAAAACATGTTTTTTAAAATTTGGATTGCATCTTATTCATTCTTTCAGACTATCGGAAGTGTGTGTGCTTATTACAGCTGCTCTTGGTTTATTAAAAAAGCAATAGCCTTTTTTCCACCATTTTTATATATATTGAATTTAACGAGCATTAGATTGTATTGTACTTTCCTCTTTTTCTTTATTCTAGAAGTACTTAATTTGTTAGCAAGTAAAAAGGTTGTTTTTTTTTTTTTATAGATAGAAAGTAATCATTCAGATTTTGTTTTTCTAGTTCTTCCAGTAGGACTGACGGCAGATGCATGAATCGGGAGGTGTGCTGTGCTAATACGGGCCAGGGTAGATATCTGGTAATCCATGCTGCACTCTGCTGGATTGCCATCCACTATAGATATAAAACTCATGTGTGGCAGCTTTTCGAGTGGAACAACTTCAGAGGAGGCAATGTGGGACCTTTCCTGCAGGCCCCGTCCCTGCTGCCAGGGTGGAGGGTCTGAGTGGGGCAGTGGGAGCCGGAGCCCCCGGGCTGTGCCACTGTCTCCTTTGGGCTGGAGCTTCCCTGGAGTCTCTTGACTCCAGATCCTTGCCCTTTCCTCTCAATAAGGTATGAGGATCGGCTTGCCCTCAGCCAAGATGAGTCAACTTCAGAGGTTGACTCAATAACCCAATCATCTCTCCAGCTGGTGAAAATTGGGACAGCCTGTGTTGGCAGAGTGTCTTGTCGTAAGAGCTTCAAATACTGCAAGATGTCTTTGTTAGCTGAGTGTTTGGAGGTGGAGCAGCTGATTGTACCCTGTTAACAGAAAAATTAATCTTTTTTTTTTTTTTATACCACATGAATATCTCTTACAATGATTATTTTTTCTCGAAGCATTCTGCTGTTTTCGTGCACTGGATTATACTAGCAGTTTGAGAAATTCTTGTCTAAAATTCCTGGAGGTTTAAATCAGATTTGCTCCGGAAATTCTGCTGCTCCTCATTGCTGCTTCTGCAGTTCTGGCCCTGTCAAATGCTAATTTTTAGTCCAAAGTGCCTTATTGCATAAAATATAACATGACATATACAACAGCAGACTATAAATTAGTTAAAAGCTACAAATAAATATTTTAGTCTGTCAGCTGTTAGGAGACATTGTGGTGACTTTGGAGGAGGTAGAGGTGTCTGCCTGTAGCATGATCTACCCAGAAAGAGGGAGGGAGTACTGGTCTGCAGCTTCTCTGCACGTTCTTCACTCCAAAGGTGACAAAGGACTTTCCCTTCTCTCCACCAAAGGTTTCCTTTCCCTGGGAACCGGTAGTAAGACTTAACAGTGTGAGAAGCCAATGTGGGTCTACTTCCTTTCTGGATGGTATAGGTCATTTTGGAATAAGGTGGTGGTAAGGGCAAGTGCTGGAAGGCGTTGGGGAATATAACGCAGGCTCCAAGACCTGTGGTTGGTAATTACCTGGGGGTGATTTCCAGCTCAGCGCTGAAGTGGCAGAATTGATCTATTACCACAGCAAGTCTGTAAAGTTCACCACAGCTTTCCTCTGCATTCAGTGCAACTTAAACATGTCACATTTATGACAAAAGAAGTGTGTTCTGCACATACTTGCATTGCATGGAACGTCACTCAGGAAAGGAAATTTTATTCCAGCTCAATAAACCTCATTGTTACAGACGCAGCTTACGTGTAAAACTTAGCTTAAACAGACGTCGGGTCCTGTGTAATAGACTTTTTCCTTTTTGGAAGTAATTTTTCTGCTTTATTGTAAGTGATGCTATGCAAAAGACAATTCAGGCCCATCCAGGGTTTTGCACCTTTTTCATGTTAACATGAGTGCAAAAAACGTGTGTGTGGTGTGTATAGAGTAAGGATAGCTTCAATAATTACTAAAGAAAATTGTGACAGAAATTTTTTTGCCATGTAAGAGTGTTCTTTGTCACTCGCTGATAAAGGTAGGGACAGTTTAACGTGCAAGTGGGACGGTCAGTAAGACGAGGTGTGGAGGCACAGGGTCAGTGTGAGCAACGATAGGCTGGTAACAAATCTTTAGTACCTGCTTGCCATTAATCTCACTGACATTTCTTTATCCCCCTAATTGAAATATTTCTTCTAATTCAGTGAGTTTTGAACTTTAGCACAAGTCATTTTAACTCTGAGGAGAGCTCAAGAATATTTCAATGTCTGATCACGAATTTAAGCTAATAATGGGAAACATAAGGGACTATATTTTCTCTATTAGAGGTCCTGCTGTAACAAAGGGATACACTGTCTCTACATTTTACTGGAGACATATAACCCGCAGCAGAATTCTGATCACTAATTTTAAAAGCTCTATTCTCTAAGATACGTGGATCTTCAAAAAAATTTTCTAGATCACTATTAATTTGGTTCTTATCTCCTTAAAAAGTAAGGTCACTCTAAGTCATATATCACTAAAATCAGCAAAACAGTGTAACAGTGTCTGGAACAAGAACAAATATGCAGGCAGTGACATCAACCCACTTTTCTGTAGGTTAAGTAGCTTTTGTACATGCTTTAAATCCTATGGGAAATATTTTTAAGAGCTTATTTTGCAAGTGAGAAATGTTCCAGGTGGAGCTTTTTACTCCCTAGTTCTTTTGCTTGTCAAAAACCATAAAATTGTTCTTTCAGTTTACAGTCTTTTCTCTGCTGGCTTCCCAGTTTCTCTAGGACTCTGTATTACCCTTGCTTCCTTTTTTTTTTTTCTTTTTCTTTTTTTTTTTTTTTTTAAAGGATCAATTCCATGCGTACGCATTTTGGTGGGGAGTGGTGGTGAGAGAAACCACCACGCTCTGGTTTCATGTTCCCTTTTTTTATTCACACTTAGAAGACAGAGGAAGGTGGGAGCCACCAAGCTGTCTAATTTCTCAGTCAACCAGAACTCATTACTACCCTCAGGACCTGGATTTTTTGATTATTTTTTTTTTTAAATATTCTGGAGATGAACATGAACACTATGTTGAGTGCTCAGAGATCACTGCTTCTGTCTCTCTTGTGATTCCTTTTGGATTCAGCTGTTTAGTCTGACTAGAAAAAGAAAGAAGAAAATGTTACTATGCAATAAAAGTGGAAAAAAAAAAAAACAAGGAAGAAAAACCTCAAAGTATTTTATCTTGTACAGTACTGTTTTACTCAGTGTGCAGGTGTCACAAAAGAAATATTTTGATTCCGTTGTTCTTTATGAATCCAAATCAGTGCTCAGTTACCCATCTCTTTCATGTAGCTGACACAGGCTAGCTGTAAATCCTGCTATGGGTATAGATCTCTCTTATGCTGCTAATACAGTCAAATTCTCTGCTGAGATATTGAGAAATACTATACCAGAGATATCGAGTCTTCTTCACGTGGCTGAAGCCCTTTGTAACAATAAAAGATCAGTTCATAAGCACTTCCCTCGATGAACTTGATGCACTGCCTGCCTTCGCAGTGTAACTATATTGGTCGCATCGAAATACTGGATCAATTGGTCTTTTAGCAGATTATGCTCCTGTCCCTCAAGCAGGAAGAGAGACCTGGCATTTTGCAAGCGGGGTCTGTAAACATTGTATTTACTAAGTACGCCACTTACTTTGGGGCGGTGGCAGATCTACCTTTCCTCCTTGTTCAGCTCAGCTTGGCGGCCTATGTGTCTCTCGTAGCAGACGGTTATCTATGATAATTTGAAAGAGACTTTGGTTTAATAAAAGGTCATATTAAAGCAACTCATCTGGTATTAAGTGCAGGAGCTGGATGGCTGGACTACAAAGGGACAATTGGGGGAGGTTTAGTTTAATAAGATACTTTTAGCTTATTAATGCACATAACTGCTATCCCTTCTCCCTTGTGAATATCCCATTCAGAGTAAATTGATCTTGGTTACTATAGCTTTGTTCTCCTCTTAGGCCCCAACACAGAAATTAGATCATACAGAGAGCAATGTGCTTTAGACTACATGCGTTGACCCTTGGTTGACTCATGAACTTTGAGTGTCTTCCCGTAGCCGGGACCCATGCTGCTGCCTCCAGCCAGTCTGCCATGCAGAAGCCCACTGCCTTCTCCCTCCTCCTTTACCCAGGGGGCAGGAACGAGGATTCTTCCCTCCTCGTTCTCAGGAAAGTGATCCCACTTCTTGGTTGTGGCAAGAAGGCCATAAGTGGCGTTGTGGGACATCCTTAGTGCTTGGCTAGTGTGGTGCTCGTACACCAGGCTTGCACTTGGTCAGCCTGGGTGAGAGGAGGCAGCGTTAATCGTCTCTCTAGAACATTTAGAGTATTTGGAATGATGCACTGATTTCTGCTGCTGTTAAAGGCTTGCAGATAAATGTTACTGCTGTAACAAATTACTGGTCTGTAGGTAGGTAATACACTTACGAAGGTGCATAATATGACACGCACCTTGGATACATCCTATGTGTATGAGGGGAGACAGAAAACAGCTGGAGAGCAGCAGATACTATTTTTTGAGACTCCCTCAGCTTTAAATGTAGGAAGAGAACAGAAACGAGCGTCTTTGCAGCATGCACAGACGTATTAATCCTCTGAGAAATAATAGTATTTTTTGCCACTATACTGTGAACAAGAGTTGTCTAATCTACAGATACAGAAGCATCCAGTGAGACAGTGTTGATTCAGCCTTGCCTCTTCACAATCAGAGACACTTTCATAAGTCTTAGAAGAGATTCTGTATCTAACACAATGAAACGCTTAATTTTTGGAGACAGTGTGTAGTCAGAATCATTCTTCCCAGTGTTACACGGTACCTACCACTTCCAATACCCTTTTAAAGAAAACGAGATTGAGGAAGACAGGCCTTTCCTACTGTTTGGCTTTCCAAACTGACTAATCCTAAAACTACGAATGCCGCTTTCTCTAAGGAAGTAATGAAAAGTTGTGTTCTATATTATTATTATTATCCTGGAGAAATACTCATGTTTCATCAATAGCTAATGAATGCTGACGCTTGTATCTTGGAGGTTACCAGACTTGCAAGAGACAGTGAAATTGGTCATTGTGATACCACTAGTGGGAAGCAGGTTCACTATTGTCTTCTAATGCTCTTTTTAATGAATCTGCAAAATTCGTTGCTGGAAATGGCAAGCAATATGACATTTTGGGTAAAACTCCTTGGTATCTCCTCTGGTTTTTATGGTTTGTCACCCTGAGCAAGTCATAGCACTTTGCATGTAGAACACTTTCTGTACTGGCAGGTGTCTTTGCTTTGGCCTCTCACCACTGAAGTTGATCCAGGCTTTCAAATTGTTAATAACCAAATAAGTTTTAGATACTTATGCCTTTTACAATCAGTTGCATAAATACAAATTCTGTGGGAATTTGTAGTCTACAGGGATGGGAAAAATACGTGAGCCTTGGCAACTGTGAAATAAGTCACTGGCTCCTTATTAATCTCTTTTGCAATGTATATAAAATGTAGAAGCAAGTGAAAATATTATTTGTTGTTTGAAACAAGTTTCAAAAATGAACTTTCTGGTACTCAAAACCAATCTGCTAAACTATTAAGCAACTTTTATTTTAGTAAAAAAAAAAAAAAAGAAAGAAAGCAGCTCAGCCTAATTAAATTTAGCCAGCACGTTTATCAACAGAAGTCATCAGGGAAGAGCAGTAATACAATTCTTGGGAGCACCTGTAGCCAATCTGTACACTCTAGTCTGAATGTGCGTGTGTAAAAACCGTACAGAAATTACTTATATGCAAGAAGTTAAGATTTAATTCACATTCCTTAAAAATGAAGAAAACCTACGTGCTCACAAGGCTTTCTGTCGAGGAATGTTGGGTATGTAGAGGCTGAAACTGTTGTGTGTCCTTTCATGGATTGTAAATCTTCCTATTTTTTCCATAATTTTGCATAGTGCAATCATAGTTCAGCATCTCATTTTTCACATTTTTTGATATTAAATACTTAGTTGTTCCTTTGATGCACTCTTCTCTTGGAGCGTGCTTGAGTGCTACATGCTCAGCTGGTCAAAGCTGCTGAGCTCCCTGTTTTTTCTTATATTCAGGTTTATTTATTCACATCAGCTGAGGATCAGGGCCTGGAGTAATCTTTTTTTTTTTTTTTTTTTAATGTGAGCTTAATATGTAAATGTTCTGGCGTCTATTAATGCTAAAGGTCACCTGGCTGATTTTGTTCTTTCTGTGGATTGCAGCAACCCTTTGAAGAGTGTTAATTGATTGTAATTGTTTTAGCTAATCAATTTCAGGGGATCAGGAACCTATTTTACATGCAGGAGTTGTTTGCTTCCAGGCAGTTCACAGTGGCAGTGAAAACTACCTTAGGTCAATTGTTTCTTTATTGCAAGAGATTAAGTGTTTTGTATATACTGGGTGACACTGGTTTTGGAATACGTATGAGCAGAGCTGTGAGGATAGTGATTATGGCCACTTTGTATACAAGTCAGAGAAAAAGATCCCTCTGATAACAACTGCTGAAATGGTTTAACATTTCAGAAGGGTTAAAGTTGCCTCTGATAATGAGAAAACAAAGGTATGGAGCATGTGGATAGGACTGTTCTGGATTCAGCTTTTCTAAAACCTGTTTATCCCCCTCTCTCTCTGCTTTTTTTATTTTTTTATTTTTTTCATTTTTTTCACCCCCATACTAAAGAGAAATAAAAGGGTAAAAGAGAGGAACCCTCTCCAGGACTGATATTTCTAACAGCTTTTAAGCCTACTTCACTGATACGGACAGCTTTAAATGATCGATCCTGTCTCTTGAATGAAAGCTTGAAGCTCTCAAAATGCTGGGGAATATGTAGCAGAGTGCCGAGGCTGGGTGAAATCCAAAGGATTTCTGTGCAAGAACTCTCATTTATCTTTGAAGGGCTGTTTATTTACTTAAGACAGTACATCAAAGTGTTTGCAGAAAGAGTTTCGTGAAGGATAGCCATGTAATAAATTCTAAGGGCAACTTTGGGAATTCTTGATAAGAAGAGTTCATCTACTCTAAATTTTTAGGATAGAGGAAAAGTCTCTCCTCTTCGACTTCTTTTCATTTGCAGTGTCATTTTCCCTGTCTACCACCCGAGTAAGGTACATTATCTGAGAATGAGCTAGTTACTGCATTGGATGTATGCTTCTGTGTATGAAATGGAAGTAAAACTTCATTGGAATGTAATATGGCTTTTAGAAATCTTTGGCAGGTAAACGTTGCAATCCACCAAAGTGATTTGTCCCATGAAAAAAAAGAGAAACTTCCTGGTATCATCACTGATTTCTTAATGCAGCCCAAATGCAATTTCAGGGTCTGCATGTCTTAAGCAGGTACTATGCACCTTAGTGCATAAAGTGAGTTATTTTTTTCTTAAATTGAATGTGACACTTTTTTCATAAACTTCAAATAAGCTGCAAGGCTTTTCTTTTCCTTTCACGAACGTGTATTTTTCTGGATTTCAGGAACTTGCTGTTCTTTTTTCCCTTACTCTTGCTACCTATGCAGTAACTTTCCAAATTGGCAGATGTTCAGATGAATTAAACAACAAAATTCTGAAGGGAAACGGAAAAGGCTTCTGACCCAGAAGTATGGGTGGCTCACTGAGGGGAATGCTATTAGCAGAAAATGGCAAGGAAGGTAGTTAATGTGAATCCCAGACTTCTGCTAGGAACAGAAAAACAGAAGTATCAATGAAATTAAATTACCCAAATAAAGAAATCTGCACTTGTGGGCTAAACAGTACAAATATCATGCAAGGGGGATTATGAATTAAAGGCAATTGAGCATAAAGTTGACCATATAATTGGAAACGCTGCAGATGGTAGTGGAGGTCGGGAGAGAAAGGAGTAACATTCACTTTAAAATAATGAGTAAAAATTAGAGGTATATAATGCCATGCAATGAAGGAGCAACTGCATCGGGGCTGCGTTTTTCCTGGGCTCTTGCATTTCTTCTTTCTGCCCTTGCTCTCCCTCTCAAAGCCCTGTCTCTGACTCAGCCTGTGCCTGCTCACATGTACCATGGAGAAATGTTTCCTTCTACGCTCTTGGGATCACTGGGCATGACTGATGTTGCTGTTGGGCCCACCAAACTGGGCAAAACCTGAGCACAGAGGTCTGTGTTGCTTATGTGCTTGTGCTTTAAGGCATGGGTGATTATTTGACATGTAATTGAAAACCATGTAGATTTGAATCCTGACGGTTGAGCCTCTAACAAGAGAATCTCAATACTGAAAATCTTTCTAGTCGAATAAAGAAAGTCTGATGGGGGTGGAAAAATGCCTAGAGAGGAGCAAAAGTAGGAGCAATTAGGCTGGAGGGTGAAGATTGTTGTGTCAAGCCCTAAATGTTGTCCTTTACTGCATGCATTTTGAAAGGAGGTAGGACCACACCTGGGACACATCCTGATCCCTTTCCTCTTGGGTGAAGTATCACTGCAATCCTCAGATCAGCTAGGGGAAGTATATGGAGCAGGATTTTCAGGAGAGGGGAAAAAAAACAAACCAAACCAACAACAACAACAAAAACCACATACTTTTTTTTTTTTATTTTTTTGTGGAAAAAAATATTAGACTGGTTCCAGCCTGCTAACTTCCAGAAACAAACAGGAGTTATGGTGAACTACAGCACACTCCTCCTGGTTTCCTCTGCCTCAAAAAATCACAGGTGTCTGACTCATTTTTATATACCTTTCTGTTGTTAAGACAGGCAGGAAATTCGAGAACAATATAATTGTCAGTATGATAAATGAGAAGGCAAAATACTGTTGAACAGTAGAGGACACCGGGTGTTATTATGGCCTATTGTTGCTATGAATAGAACCACCCAGACACCAATTAACATCTCATTGCTATGATTACTTGCTACAGTATCTGTTCCACTAATCAAACTTGCACCTTTTTAGTCCATATTTTGATTTCAAAAAGTTATACCAAGAACAGATTACATTTATCTCAAACGCAAATAAATGTGAAGCTTAAAAAGCTAATTAAGTTTATAACCACTGAGAATAACATTAAAAAGAAAATTAAATTGCTTGGTTTGGAGGAAAACCTTTTAGGAAACATTTGTTGAATAAACATAAAAGAAATTCTCCTAATGTACTCTTATGCAAATAGTGTTCTGTTTATATTTTTCCATATGCCAATCATATGTAACTCTTATAATTTTTTTCTTCACTAAACACTCTTCTTCATAGGAATATTTACTACCAAGCACAAAATACGTAGTAAGTATGAGAGCTACACGACAGCAACCTGCTGTAGCTTCCCAAACTTGAGAACACAGTTTCAGCTGTATAAAATTGTTAATGCTATTACAAATATTTAGTAAATAATTGCTCTGGGCAAGGAGATGGAAATGAAGGATAAAGCCCATGAGAGATTCCTTCTCTCTCTTTTTTTTTTGTTGTTGTTGTTGTTTTTTTTTTTTTTTTTAGTGGTCATAAAAGGTACCAGAATGAAAGCCCTGGAGAAAGGAAATTTCTGCTTATGTATCAGGCAGCAGTACTGCAGCATTTCCTGGGCTGGGCTCCATCTTCCAAAGTACTGTGGTGGTGTGCCTGGTCTAGTAGACTGCTAAAGCATGTTCACCATCTGTCTACAGTCAATGAGAAAACAAGGGTAGTTAACTGGACCCTCAAGTGTTCTGCTGGATCATGTTGCTCAGCTCCTTGACAGGCTGAGCCTGTGCCCCAGAAGTTCCTCAGCTAAAAGGCTGCCCCAGCTGCCGTCTGCCAGGGGCAGTCCTGGCTGGCACGGGTTTGGCAGCACCTTGCTGCCCAGGAGAGTCAGCTGGCCCAGAGCTTCTCTCTCATCCCAAATGGATGAGCTGCTCTAGGAAAAGATAAGATTTCTGCCTGCATATCATTCCTCACCTTGATTTAAGGAAAAACAGCTTTTGAAGGAGAAATGGGATGGGAATTACATTTAGTCCAGAAGACAAAAGCAGGGGCGACGTGATTTCTCCTTGAGTAGTCCCGTGAAGCGTATAGACCCAGCTTCTGCTGCTTCTGCTCTTTCTGTCCTGCTCTGTGGAGCAAAGGCAATCAGTGCAGGAGGCACCCCTCCTTTGGGACTAGCTCTGCCTCGGCCAGGGCACAGAGGAGCTAACCCTCTGTGTCCTCTTTGTGCAAGTAAATCTGGAGAGGAGGTTGGGGCATACCTTCGTTCTTCATTCCTATATACTGTGTTTAAGATTTAACAGCAGCAGTCACTCACAGGGAATCATGGCAATGAATCTCTTGTTTTGACTTGCCCTATAGGGTCTGGGTGTCCTGGATAAGCTGAGCAGTGGTTCTACCTTCTGCTGGTAACAGCTTCGTTCCCGTGAGATGGACACGATGCATATGGGGAGGAAATTTTTGTGATGGAAATGGTGTATATGACGTCATTTTGGAGGCCTTGTAATTATTGTTTCGTTAACCTTTAGCACTTGCCTTTAGTTTGCTGGTGTTCAGAGAGCACCACTTTCACTGCAAGGGTTTCAATTACGACTAGAATATTTTGAAATGTGCCTCTGATGATCCATCGCATTTTTTTTAAAAAGCTTTGGACACGGAAGAGCAGTGTTGAACTTGGAGCTTGGATTTGGATATAATTTTTTTATAAAGCAGCTGACAGGTTTGCTGGATTAGTGTTTATAATACTTATTGACATCCCATGATACCTTTCCATAGCTGAGCAGAGTTTAGATTGACTCTGGAGTATTAGTACTTGATGAAGGTAATCTGTTTTCTTGGCTGAAGCTCACAAACAAAGCAGTTAAATCCCCATTACAAATGGCTAAACAGGGACCCATTAAACTTCATATAGGCCTGTCTCATTTCTATAGCCCCTGAAACATTTATAAAGGGCACTGTTAAAAATTTACAGAACCTTGAGATGGTTTCTTAAGCAAAGCTACTCTGTGTACACTACCTGAAATATGCAGGCTTCCTTTAAAGAGTAAAATAAAAGTAGTTAAGAAAAACTTTTTTCCATGTGCTTTGACTTACAGTAACTGTTTTGGCTTTTCATGATTTATTTTCAAAGTTTCATAGAAAAATAAATGTGACAGGTAGAAAAAAACCCAATTCGTGCTTAAGCTACCATAGAAAGGCACCGGGGCTGGTTATTAATAATCAAACTGTCTTTGTTAATGTCTGTTTCAATTATTAGTTCTCCAATCACCCTTTTTATATGGGAAGTCACTCTGGAAATTGTTGGCACCAAATTTGAGATGAATATGGTAATCGTGGATGTATCACGTTAATGAGAATTCTCATATTAAGAAATATAAGACATTATATTAATGATTCTACTGGCATCAAACCATGGAAGCCACAAAGTTATTTTTTTAATGAATCAATCCCCACAGGCCTAAAGTAATTGTGTGAAAACTGTTGGGCTTTTTTTATTCCAGTAAAAGACAGCCCCAAACTGAAATTATACTTTCCACTGTTTTAGCTGGTGTTTTGCAATAATACCAGGTATTTTGTAAACCTCAAAAGAAAGAATACGTTTAGCACAGCACTGGAGTGGGGAGGTTGAATCAGGCCTCCCAATGCATGTCAATAAAGAGGTGATAATTAGAGAGAGAAAAAGCAAAGCCTTCATTAGGCCACAGATTATTTGAGTTGCATGGGCAAACTGTCAAATTGAGCACACCAGGGATGACAGTATCTTGTGAGACAGCCTGTACCTTAGTGCGTGGGGATAGTGGCATTTGTTTGTATAATAGGGACATGGTACCGGGAAGGGGGAGGGGGTGGCCAAGAATAGAAAAGCACTATTGTCTGGTTTGGTTCGTTATATTCCTATTCTAGTCATCCTCTCTAAGAGCTTAATCTTCTGCTCAAGTATTTTAAAAATAAATAAATGGGCGGCTCTGTCTTTCTAAATAAGGGAGGTGATACGGGAGTGTGGGGAATAATGAAACCACACTGTGTATATATTTTCCAGTTCCTGTGAATTTTGATAATTTCCAGATGGTCATTTGTAAGTATATTCATCAAACGTAAAGAATGGTTTTATAGACTGTAATATATATTCTGGGACACCCCTAAAATGCCTAAAAAAAATTTGAATGTTTAGATACTGTTCTTCTCCCTAACCAAGCACCAATGTTGTGAGGAGTAATAATAAAGAAGTTCATATGATAGCGTGCTTTTTATTTTCATGGATCCTGAAAATATATGCTAAGCTATCTACACCATCTGCTCCACTGGGGTCAAAGCCCCAGCTGTACAAGCTTAGGAGTAAATGTTGAAGAGCTGATGTTTTATATGGGCTGAAGTTGGTGTTTTAAGTCATTTTAAACAAGCCTCTCACAAAATTCAGGTATGCAACCTGCACTTGTTAGCATACTCCTTCTTGTGAGTTTTTAGCTGAAAAATAACAGATCTCTTTACCACGGGTATCTTAAGCAAGGTACAGAAATGTTATCTCTCAGCTGGGACCAGAGAAGCGGAAAGTGGCTTGTTCCCTTTGCAGTAGATAAGGAGGGAACTACATGTCAAATAGCCAATTAAATGCCCAGCACCACTTAGTAGGCCAGTCTTCCAGTTTAATAGTTTCTACCTGCCTGGCACCAAAATATGGCCCACCTGTAAAAATGCTACCCCGTGTTGGTTTCCTTTCTCTTCAGTTTTGTGCTGCTTTTTGTCAGTTATTTGTTATCTAAGCACAAGATATAAAGTAATTATACAGCTCCTTATGGTGCTTGTACATGCTCCAGGTACTTGTTTTAGACCTGTGTCCTTTTCATGTGGGGAAGTGGATCATTAGACACAGGACAAGAAGTGTAGGAAATCAGCAGCAGCATCAGAAAAGGAAGATCCTTTTCGGCGATCCTTGACCTAGGATGGTCAAATATCCTAGTAGCAGGATAGTCCTTGTTGCTAAGCGGCTTGTGTTAGTTATCCAGACCCTTTGAATCTTTTTTAGATAAACGTGGCGGGAGGAGAGGATTGCAGAACTTCATGCCAAAGTTCGGTCTTCACTTCTACTGTCTTAGCTGTCTGTCTTCTTAGAAGATCTCATTCTCATGTTGCACTTGCTTTTGCAACCTTATCAATCTAAAATACTTTTTTACTAGATGGGTGAAGCACTTTTAACTACAAGAGTATTTCAAGCCCTGTGCATTGTATCCATACAGTCAATATATAAATAATCATAATGAAAAAAAGCACATCTTCAGAATATTACTGAGGTCGAGCCTAAAATTACCAGGGATAATCTACTGCTTTCACACAGCCTTCATAGCTTCTTATTGTATTCTTCTCAAACATTAGTTCTCACTTCCAGAATTTGAAAGAAAGCCAGAAAACACCACCCACTTCTGCCCATTTCCTTAAGCGGGCACTCCTAGATATCACCAAGTATTTCAGTGGTTACATCTGGCAGCCTGTGCTTGAAGGCAGTGATGAAAACAGAACTGAAAAGACAAACATAATATTTAGAAATACTGCTGAGGGACAGGAGGTAAAAAAGAGCCCTCACATACCACATTTCTGCTGTTGCGTCTGTTTAGCAGTTATGCAAGTATGACATACCAGAATGTTTCAATCATCAAATTGTTGTTGTTTGTTATTACCAAATAAAGAATTTTAAACCCGTGGTTTGCACCACTTCTTTAAATGCCCATCTTATGCACATCTGATGAAGTGCTATTTGTTTGATACTTGCAGGATCGCATTTTAACAAACTCTTCTGGGAGCTGAGGTTGCCCATTGGAGTGTTATTTTGATACCACTAGCAGTCTGAAATAAGCCACTTTAGGAGTCCTCTGTGCGTTCTTCTGCAAATCAAATTATCTACTAGCTAACTGGCAGAGCAATAAGAGGTAAAAAAGACAATTTGTCTGAAGAAAGGAAGGCATAGAGAAGGAAAACAGCAACAGCTCCAGTTATGGCGTTTGATATATCCCTGGAAGAGAGGAATGGAAATCCTGAGTCTGTCCACAAACAGTGGCCCAAGTGCGGTGGACATCACTCTGTACAGGCCTGTCTTGCTCTGTTCCTCTTTGCTGAAAGTCTGTCTCCGCAACAGTGCTCCACAGCAGCCTTGTTATGAGAAGTTATTCAAGGGCCACAGATAAGGCCTGCTATAAAGCTCTTTGATTACTGGGAGCTGCTTTTTTTTTTTTTTTATTTTATTTATTTTTTTCTCCCTTGAACACAGGTATGTCTCTTCCTAGTCCAGTGCCAGCGTTAGGTATTGAAGTCAGAGGTGTGGATTTAGGCAGTAAAGACTGAAGGTGTTCTGTGGAGTCTGCACTGCTGTATCTGGCTATACTTTTAGAGACCATGTAATCCCAATTTACGAAGTGTTTAGATTAGGAAACTGGTTTTGTACCCCTTGGTGCTTTGGTGCCAATAGAAATTCTTAATTTTTGATATTTTGGCCAAATTTAGCTACAGAGACCAGGCTACATTTAATTTGAGCTTTAACTATGCATGTGACAGGAGGAGGAGGCTGCCACTTTATTTTCCTACTCAGATCTGTTTTATGCAGCCAGAATAAATCACTCTGGGAGGAAGGAACTCATATTGAGCAATATCCTCCCTGTTAGAATTAAGGCTGATCATGACAAGGTTTTCCAGTTTCTGCTTCATGTGTAAGGCAGTTCCATTCCAGAATTTTTAATCCATTTTTTAAATTTCATGCCAGAGGTAAGTTTTCAAACATCAATTATTCATAGGAATCTGGTATAGTTACACTAATGCTTTTTGGAAAACCTCTGTACCTCTAGAATGGAATTTAATGAGACTTGACAATGTTCTCCCAAAAGGTCACTACCCAAGTGTTTTTGTCATCCTGCTCAGGAGAAAGGAGTCAGCAGCTCAAATTCTTCTCTTTCTATTTAGGTTGGGGGTTAGATTTAGAGTTCTTTATGTCTCTCCTATTGCCCCCTCTGAGCTGTCAGAAATGGCTGTAACCACTTTCTCTCCCCTAAGATATTGAACTCCTTGGCCTAGTTCGAGTAGGAATAGCTCTGGGCTGTCACAGGCCCATGGGAAGGTAAGAGCTCCTCCTCTGCCTTTTTGGAAAAGGTTTTGGTCTTGAACCCCCTTACAGGTTCAGAAATACAGAAAATTACTTCCGGTCCGTTCTCATGTCTTTGGTGTTGTCCTTTTTCAATAGGAGGCGATGTATTCACACACGGGGAAAGGAAGGAACAGTTACGTGGTGGACACCTTGCTTGTTACTAGGAGATGCGTAGAAATAGCATTGTAGAGCACCTATGTAAAGTGTCGTGCATGTCAGTTACCCAAAATTTCCTGGTCACCCCTACAACCTTCCAGAATACATCCCAAGCATACCAGGCTGTGCGTTTTCCCCTCTGCGTGTTTCCCTTGATGCGTGCTGTCAGTTGTCATGGGCTTGTGGATTAATCTTGCTGTGGATTTGGATAAGCCAGACTGAGACTGGGCTGGGTGCCGGCTGTCCCCCTCCGCCCTGGCCACCGGAGAGCATGGAGGGCATGTGCGAGATGTTCAAGAGCTGGTGCTGAGGACCAGCACAGCTGAGCGACGGCTAACATACCCTTTCGACCAGCTTTGAGTGTCTTGCTGCTATGTTCTTTACCTTGTTTTTCCCAGTTTTTTTTGTTATTCAGAGTATCCTCACCTACCATTACCCCAGATAATGGGCAAATGGTTAATTTTTGTGGATGCACTTAGCACTTTCTACCATTCTGTTGAGGTCTCTAGGTATTTTAGAAGCTCTTACAAGTAGGAGCAGTCTTTGTGTTACAAAATCATGACTGCAGGTGCTGTGAAGAAGTAGTGGCTCTTTCAGGTCATAAGATATCTGTTTGTATGAGGAATGTGTATCTTTGGCAGACTGCTAAATATTACTGCTTAAATCTATTACAAGGAAGCACAATTTTCTGTAACTTAATTTCCTAAGCCTAATGAACCCAGTAAATTTCCTCTGATGTCTTCCCAAGTTAATATGTTAAATCTAATTTATTTGGCAAAAAAATTGGACAAATTTCCTCTTAATTGAATTAACCCAGAAGAAAAAAAATGTATTGTTATGGAAATCTGTGACTAATAATTCACAGATGTGAAAGTCCTGATTTTGGTTCCATTCATTTACTATCTTACAATTGCTATTTTTGTTCACTGTAATTTAACTAGAAAGAGTTAATTGAACTATGTGTGTATTTGAAAAGTTTGATAAATGGTACTGAATTACTTTCTTGTCGTTTAATGTTGCAGAAGATTTTTCTGTCCTATGTGATTATTTGCATACTTATTGAATATTATATTTGCCAATTGATTTTTCTTGGTGTGTTACTGATAATTTTGTGGACACCGCTAATCAGTGGATGATGCATTTTCATCAGCAATAATACATTCCTAGTAGTTTTGACTGCTACATCTCAAGGTGGTGCAAAAAAGAATTCTCGTTGTTTATGTCTTAATGTTGGAAAAACCAAAGCGCTAAGTCCCAACAAAAGCCGAAGCAAACCCATGACTGGGGGCAGGTCCTGAACATAATTCAGTGGCAACACAGAAACATGAGTTTGCCTATGCATGCTACTTTGATTTTATGCGGACAGGGTATAGATCAGAGGGTTATAGTTGTGTATCCTCCTAGAACGTAATTCATATTCTTCATGCCGATAGCTATAGCCCTGCTTTCCCGCCACTTCCTTATTATATGTGGAGGTGTCTGATGTAAACAATGAAGCCAAACCTCTGACAAATACATTACAAGGGCCACTAATGAGTGCAAATCCATGTATGACCTTTAGAGCATTCATGCAGCTGTCTTCAGCCTCTGATGTGGCTTGTGCTGGAAGAATCCTACCGATACCTAGCATTTCAAAATGACTATGGATATGAAAATAATAGAGCTGGTTTCTTTCTGTTCCTACATCTCTGCCGGTTTCAGAATTACTTAGGACAGAATTAGGATTTAAAACCATAGACCAAAGATTCTTTAACGTTCTTGCATTTTAAAGTGAATATTAGTGATCTCCGATATTACTTACAAATGATCCAGGAGATTTCCTGCTATAAATTTTTACCCAGACATTCATATCTTTTCCAGCACAACAGCAATTGTGTGAAAAATAGTCGATAAGCTTCAATACTAAGGTCAACAGTTTCAGTATTAAAATCAGTTTACAGTATGTTTGCTTGAAGTGCACATAAATTCAAAGAGGCAAGAAGTATAAACAGAATAGCTGATTTCTTGGATGCACTCCAATATAATTATAGCTATTCACCCTTGTGACTATTTGTGTGTGTAGCTTAAAGCTATTTGCCTGCCCTAAGGTACTGTAGCAGTATTTTTATACATCTTTGTATCTGATTGAAATGCAAAACTCGGTAAACCTGGAAAGGATGCTAACAAGCTTAAAGAAATGTATGAGTAAAATTAACCAGCAGATTGAATGTGCATTTTGCCATTTGTTAGCAGCACCGCCCAGTTCCTGGTACAGGTATCTCTCATTCTCTTCAGTTTGGAAACTGAGATATCCCTTAAGGATTTGTCACCAAAATAGTGTATTTCTAATAGGCAATTATGAAAAAAAAAAAAAAATCATCATCAATCACATTTATTGCAAACATCTCATAAAACAGTAAAACATTTATGTGGCTATGGAAGGCAAGTACGTTGCCATGTAATATACTACGATTTGCATATAAAGAACAGCAGGCAGCAAACAAGTACCTTTCCCTTTCTTATTCCATTTATACAAATGCCTTTGATGCAATGTATCTATTTAATTTACATCAAAATGTTATAGCTGCAACACCTGAGTGATGTTAACTGTCGTTAGGTCTCAGAAGCGCACGCCATGTGAAGGTAACGACTAACGCCGTTTCCTTCAGGTAGGGTCCGTCAGGCATGTCACACCTTGTCACGGCCTATCTGTCACCCGGGAGGCAGGGGTTGTCTCAAGCTGATGTGCACCTGTCACGGATTTTTTTTTTTTTTAAATCTTTTTTTTCTTTTAATTTCCCTCCCTCAATATTATTTTATCACCGGCATTCTTCAGGAGAGAATTTTGCTTTCAGACTAATTCTGGGGATATTGGGACTCTACATTGTTTTCGTGTGAATAAGAATAAAATACAGTTGCTTGGAAAGAAACACGGCTCTTCTTGCGGTGCGGCGGGGGCGGGGGGAGACGGCAACTGTCTGTCAGTACCAACATCTGCTAATCTCCCCCGTAATCATCCATACCTTGTGCTTGGCAAACACTCAGAAATCGTTTTCTCAAAACTTTTTTTTAATAGCTCAGATGCATCTACCGGCGGGGCTGCATGATACAAAATGACTAATAATACGTAAGGTTATTTGTGTGTCAGAGTTGGTAACAACTGTCTTTATCTGGGTTTTTCCACAAGCCTCAAAGCAGGCAGCATTGCGGAGAAGAGAGAAATGAATGACATCACGTTGTACAAATCTGTGGGATTTTTTGACATTTGACTTTCAACTATCATTTTAAAAAAATTCTGCCTTCTATTTGCTTGTCAGAACTGGATTTAATTCTTAGATGCTGCAAGGAATTCTCCATGTTAAGATATTGATATAACAAATTGCTGAATGTTTTAGAGATTGATTCTTGCTGACCAAAATGGGCTTTCAGATTGGAAGCCTTTTTTTCCAGAAAACACCTGCTGAGATAGAAGTCTGACTGCTACACAAAAGAAATATACGGTTTGTTTAGTCTGCTTCTATCTGGCAATTTGCAGACGCTATCAAAAATAGCATTTTTTTTGTAATGAAAATTACCTAAGGATGTGGCAAAGGACCTTGGTTAAAATGGACTGAGTGGCCACTGTCAGGCGAGTATTAACAGGCTGATTGGTTGTTACTTCTGTCAGTCTTTCGGCAAAATTATGACAGGCCGCACCGCGGGGAGCAAATGATCATTAATACTTCATCCCCTGGGACACAATAAACTGCCATTCACTTGCATACAAATAAAATACATAAAGCTCGTCAGACAAGGTGACAGAAAAAGGTGCTTTTTCAAAACGGTTTTATGCTGCAGTGGGATGTGATCGGTTAAGATGTGTTTTTGTGTTGTGCGGTGTATGATCTTGGCAGCGGCATCTTTGAATTCGTTCCAGTTTAAAAATATCTGTTACGTTTTGGTTTGGGTTTTTTTTTTCCTGATGTTTATTTTATTTCATTAGAAGAATGCAAGGTTTTGAACACTGTTCTCAGCTATAGAGTGGAAAGTTATTGACAGCTTTCGAAGGAAAACCCTCGCCTCAAGCCAGCAACGTCTGTGCCGTCTGAGCTGACACCAAGGCGATCCAGGCTCTGCGCGTGTGCCTCTGCGCACATCAACACAGAGCCTGATGCCAAAAGATGCCCATTGGAACAAAGATTCCCAGGCTAGAAAAAGCTGTTCCAAACTTGAACGAGCTGCTTGCGCCCCGTTTTTACGAGCAAAAAGTCTACCCAAACAAAAATATATAAATAATTATGTTGTATTATACTTTTGGTAAGGTCAGAGAGAGGCTAGAATTTGAGGTATTTGCTTAGCCACTGCTTCCAGTAATGCTTTTCTGTTCTGGGAAGTACACTGAAAAAGATAATTACTGATTTATGAGGAGATTTTGCATGTTCTGCCTATAGGGTGTTTTGTTTTGTGTTTGTTTTTTTTTTTTTTTGACACATCTACCAATGAATTATTAGGTGGTTACTGCACTGGAAGTTTTGTGTAGGCAAGGCACATAGGGTTGCTTAACCAGTCAGCGTGGAGCCTGATAATCTCACTATATTGGCAAAGAATTCCTTTGACATTTATTAGAAAAACAAGTTTTCTGACTTGCTCTTCATGCTTCAACCCCCTTTCCTCCTTTAATATTTCCCATGGAGGTTTACGGGATGCACTGTATATCGCTTTGTGAAAGCGTTTGTTTGAAATATTTCAATCTCATTAAAACTACACTTTTTAATGAAAGAAAAAGATATGTTTTATCACATATTTTGACAGTTTTGTGCAACTACAGCAGTTTCTATCCTACCAATGGATCTTGTCTAGAGAACTTTGAAGTCGTACTTCTTTGCTTATTTCACTTTGAAGGCAGGTGGAGAAATTTGGACTTTTCCTTTGCCAAAATTGATTCTGAATTAATGCTTTCACAGTTTGGTTCTCCTTGTTTTTTTTCTTTCTCCTGGCCTTGATGGCAAAAAGAAGAATTACCAATGACTGCTGTCTCTTGTCAGAGCTAGAGGAAAGAAATACTGTAAGTTTCACATGAAAGCTTGGTAGGTCTGCCTGTGTTCTCGTCTTGAGTTTCTGTCCCAGTGTCACTGTTGCTATTGTAATTTCACCTACTTTAAAGACCAATTATGGAAACCCACCTATGAATGACGATGCCATTTAGTATCTGAGAATCAAGCGTATATGCGACTGTAAAAGTTTTGATGAGGAATCTGACAATATTGTGTAGGAAGAAAAAGTTAAATGTTGTTGAATCCATGGCACTGGTATTCTCACATGCATAATTGGTGAGAGAAGGAAAATAAAAAGACTAACAGCAAATAGTTCTTATATGACTTGTGCAGCTTCTCTAATTTCTGTTCTTCCTTTTTGCACTGAATTACCCTGGTTCTAGACAACCACCACACAATGTGGGAATGGAGCTGCAAAATTAAACAGCGCTCTGGAAAAATGGGAGGAGGAAACCGTGATGCAATGTGCTTTTTCCCTTTAATGCACATGCATTAAGCACCTGTGGGTTATTGTTTTTCTGTCATTAAAGAAATGGAAAAACACCTGCTGATTTCAGGCCTAAACAAAAAGTAAATCGTATCTTTAACAAATAAATTTTCTTTTGGCAGAGGTTTATCTCTAATATAAAGATAGACTTTTTAATAAATTTTAAAGAAAGACCTTTTAAATTAAAGTCAGCCTTTACATTAAAGGGAAGATTCCAGAGGGCAAACCTGGGGACTCAGAGCAGGCTGGATAAGGCAATGACTGCCTTGAATTCTGCGTGAAATGTTGTTAAGTATCGTCGTTCACATTGCTTGGGGATTGTGAAGTTCAGCGACGAAATCAGGTTGGAGGTTTTTTTGCATAGTAATTTCACTTCACCTTCCTTAAGTCCTATCCCTTCTGGTTTGTGCATGCAGAAGCATGAAAGCTAGGACTGATTAGATGGCATTGGCATTGCAAAATCCCAAGAAAAATACTACTGTTAATGAGAATTGTGTGTATAACCCCCTGCTTCCTGCAATGACAATTCACTCCTATGACTCTGTCAAACATTGCAAAAAATAAATAAACCTGATAGCTCCGTAATAAATAACTGCTCAAGATGCTTTTTTTTGTTTAAACTTTAAAATGCAATAGCCTAAATCCTCTGCTAGATTGAATCCACCTCTCTCCGCTGAGTTCAGTGCGGCTAAACTGATTTACAGTGGCTGAGGAATTAGCCTGTTGCGATTCAAACTGCAAAGTATGCAAAAGTTTTGGCAAATCCGGTTGGAACATGGAAGGAAATGCATATGGGGGTTTCAAATGTTAAAACAAAGCATTGCTTAAAAAAACCCCAACAACTTAAACCGCTGCTTGAAAACCCTAAACTACCACTGCATATGTTCCAGTAATTTGCTCAGCCATGCAGTATGCTGTATTCACCGAATGAAGAAAACTTCTCGTGAGAATGTTTAAAATGTCACCGAGGTTCAGTCTGGATCAGGGTGCAGGTGGCTCTACAAAGGCTCTGCTGAGGGGATGTGTTTATACAGTTGCTGCTGCGGGCTGGTATTGATTGGCTAGGCAACTCATAAAACAACCGACCTTACTTTCATCTTTGTGGTTTCTGTTCCTTCAGCAGATAGAAAAGTGGTTTTAATTATTCACATAATCCATTTTAATATTTTTTTTTTTTTACTCTTATCCACCCACTGTCTTATAAACGATTAGTATTCTCATCTTCTCATTACTGTACAAAACATGTGGAGGGGGCGACAGTGGGCAGATAAATAGCAAATTTTTGAGAATACAAAAGCTGGTGCTGCCTCACTGCTATAAGATCAGCAGAAGTCAAGATATGCGGAAATCTCACCTTATAAGCCTGTCTGTTTGGATCACCTTCAGGCTGACAGAGCACTTGACAGCAACTGAGATTTAGGTATTGCCTAAATCTCTAGTGTTTTGCTTGTATTTATTTGTGACCTGTATTTTTAGAGTATCATGGCTTCTACACATAAAAACAAACACTTGCTGCTGCTGCAATCCCTGTTGCTTCCCTCCTTGCTAGATGATTACAGAAACCTACAGCCCTGGTGTAAGCAGTTGTTTGGAAAGAGAACAGTAAACAGACTTAATCTAGCGCTTGGATTTCCAGGCAAAAAGTGCACCAGAAATAATTTGTGGTATATAACATAGGCATGTGCAAATCAGAAGGCAATACCCTTTGCCTTCCTTGTTTCTAATTTTAGCCGGGGGAAGATGAGTATATTCTTTAAGGTTTGTGAAAGAGTTGACAAAACTAGAAAAAATATCCTTGGTTTTGGGAAGAAAATACTTCAGTGGCTGATTTACGCTTGTCAGCTTTAGTTAACAGATGAGCTAGTTAGTAGACGCATGTCGTCATTGTGACCTGACATTCTACTCATCGTCTTCACGGACAAACTTCTCAAGGAGTGCATGATGACTACAGCTGCTTGATAATTCTGTGACACAATGGGCTTGAGTCAGGCTTTCTGATGAAAGAGCCCTTGAAATTATCTGAAATGTTTGTAGTTTGCACATGTACGCTTACCTGGAATTGTTCTGCTGAAAAAAATTTCCCCTTGGAGTTGGGAGCTACAACACAGTTGTATTTTCTTGATGCCCACATTTAATGAACATTTATAGAAATTATGAAAGCTGCAAAATCTTTGCTACTTTCTAGCTTCATAAAAAAACGCGAACATGTAAAGTAAAGAAACATGAGATAGGACAGAGAAGAGTTTCTGGGTGGCCTGGTTGACAACTCCACGGAAAGGCAGCAGACAGAGAAAGAGCATTGTTTCTGTCTCTCTCTTACAGAGCTCTAAAGAGGTCTCTAGCGATGGCGGGCTCAGACACATTATATAAAAATGCACAAATGTATTCTGGCATTGTGGTTCAGAAATAATGTGCAGTTTATACGGCACAACAAGAAAGATGAGAAGGGAGTATAGACGGGAGAGTTCCTTAGTCAACTGTTGGAAAGGATTGTTCAGACAAAGCTGTAGGGAAGAGTGACTTTTCTGTAATTTTTTTCTTTTTGAGATGCTTCCTTTTCCTTCAAGCTAATTTTAACTCTAAACCAGCTGTGATTATTTTCTTTTTAAATCAAGTTCAGCTTCAAGGGGAAAAGGGGGGCAGGGAAACAAGAACCCATAGCTGCAAGGTGGGATCCCTCCTGCATGAGGTCTGCTGGAGAGCACAGTTCCAGAGGAGAGTACTGGTGGATGGTAGGAAAAACTCTCACTCTCCTCAGGCAAATATGTAAGTAAAAAGATTTAAAAAAAAAATAAAATACAGCTCTTTCAAAACCTTATTTTATGCTTCCTTCATATTCAGCAGTCCAAATTTGAATCCAGCACCAAAGTAGAGTATGTGTATATTCTTTTTATGTTTATTTTGTTTCCTATATCACTTTAGCCTGTCTCTCGGAAGTAGTAATTTGCGTGTGGAAGAAAAAAAGTTGAGCTGATTGCAGAGCATGCATATTCCCCATCCCCAGTAAAATAACCTAGGAACCCATGTAAATGAGGCATACAGTTTATAATGAATTGGGTTGATCGCGATGATGTGTTCAAGTGTATCTCCCAAAGTTCATTAACTTAATGTAATATACAGTGGCAAGAATGATACCTATGATTACTCCAATTAAAATGATAGTTTTGTGCTTTTCTGTGATGCAAGTTAGTGCTGTGAGAACATGAAACACACCTCACAAATGCCACCCAGCTGCAAAAGTGACAAAGTGAGTCTGCCAGCTTTTCCTGGCGGCACCGAGAATAATCGGCACGGCTGCAATGGGCTTTTGTTTTTGCTGGAAGCTCTGGCATCTCACCAAGCGTGGTGAGACCTGAGCAATGCGTCTGTGGTAGCATTGCTCAACAAGTGATTGAAACACACTACGGAAAGCAGGAAAACATATACTCTTTAATGGAAATAAAAATAAAGCAAATACCGCTGTAAGTATACGGTATGTGGGTGCCACTAAAAGAAGGCTGTAAGCAAGCGAGGATAGCACACCATCCTGCTCAAAAGAAGTATCGGATTAAAGCTGTGCTCTGGTTTGAGCTTACTGCTTATTCATAAAGAGTGGATGGTAACTGAAGAGATGAAGCGAGCGTATTGTGAGACACCACAGAGCACTGCATGTGTGATGTTCCTTCTGAAGCCATAATAACCATTTGATTTCTGACCCTGAGGTGAATTTTGTATACTCATATGCATGAAGGAGGTGAAAGGATATGCACAGAGATATGCCCTTCTTTCCAAACTGTGTTTTTAGAAGTAACATAATTGAGGTATAAATAAAATAACAAAGGCGGCTTTTATATCTATGTTATTATTTCAAACTACCAACAGTTGTCTTCACACTTGCTGGTATTTTAGAGTCCTGAATTTTAAATGGCACGGCTCTCCTTTACCATCTCCTGTAAAATGCACTCAATAGAGAACACATCTTAAAGGAAATTTCCAGAAATGAAGTCTGTGATAAACAGTCCTAGGAACTTTACTTGAGTTCCCTGCTCGTCTCCTATTTGTCCTATGACATCCCTGACAATGAAGAATAGAGCCTTAAAATTAGCACTTAGCAATAGGCGAGTCCGTATCCTTACCCCAAAATTAAAATGGGGGGACCTAGTGCACGGTAGTTGCTTAAAGTGTCTGCCATTATGTGGGATGCCAATAGGCCACCCCCTGCCGTTTTCCATTCAGATGAATGGGAAACCTATGGATAAATTACCACCTGCAGCGTGTGATAGCGGACATTGTAAGCAGCTGTCACTGTAGCTCTGTAATTATGCAAGTATTCTTCTAATATTATACAATTAGGTGGCCCCATCTCCCTTTCTTTCTCTTGATAATGTTTTTGTAGGTGTCAAGAGCACTGAACTCTCTCCTTGTTCAATCACTTATGTCTCTGTGCAATACAACCGGCTCTTCCCTGATGCTGCTGGAGCGGGCACTCTTCCTACGCCAGAGCTTGTCTTCTGCTGTACTTTCAGTTCTGTACTAGATTTTTGTATGGTAAGATAGCAAAATCCATGGAGATAACTGTCAGTAAGCAGTCACACCTTACCTGTACTAGAGGTATCAGGCAGTGTTGGCTGTTAGAAAGATGCAGTTGGCTTTATTTTTTTCAGCGGGAGCTTTTTTGCAACTCGGTGACTGAAGTGTGCTGTGGGAGATCGACCAAAAAGTATCAGTGCACCCTTTATGCATTTGAGCAATCTTTGCACTAGAAGGAATGGGAGAGAAACTGGGTGGTATGAAGTAAAACCAACTCTTTCAAAAGTTTGAAAAAGAAAAAGAAAATAGAGTACAGTTCTCAACTGGGAGAACCATCTTAGCAGCAAATGGTTAGTCTGTTCTTGAAGTTGTTCAGAAAAGCATATTCTGCTATGAAATGTTTCTGCCTTTCTCATTATAGTCTCCTTTTTCTCTCCTCAGGATGCCAGTATATAATTAGCAATGAGTTTATGAATACTAAACGATTGAATTTTCCTAAAGATGATTAATACAAATGGCTGATATTCCACCCCTTACCCCCCTCACAGAACCCAAGCCTCAGCTGCCATTTTGCAATCTAGTACTTTTGATTTTGTCCATTTCTCCCGTATTTTGTTTCTGCAAGTCTTTATTTGAACAAGAAACTGTGTATACCTCTTGATGCCATACAGGGTACCAAATCTCACCCTCACGAGGTGGCATTCATTCTGAAGTGGTCTAAATATTTATTGTTAAAGCAGTCTACAAACTCTGCACGTTTTAGTTTTTGCTATGTTTCTTAACCTAGGGAAAGTCAGTTACGTAAGATGAGGATCTGTTCTTCAATTAACCCTTTCCTGACTAAAGTTTAAAATAAGTATTAGGCTAAAGTTTAAAATAAGTTTAGATTCAGCACCAAGGTTGCTAATTCATACCTGCTTTTTTACCTAAATTTGGGCTAAGTCACAGTGAATTTCATGTTTGAAAGGCTTCCTTCCTGCTGCCTCAAAGATAATTCCTCTAAACAAAAATTGCTAGCCAATTTTGAAATTGCCTTTAATTCTGCTGTTTACAAGATCCCAAAAGCTTCTTTCTGCAGAAAGCGTGCAAAGATTATTAAACGGGGCTTTGGAAGTGGCTATAACGATTAGCATGTTAACCCTCCCTCCGCACCCGTGGCTGGGTGGGCTGCGCTAGCAAACTGGAGTGCGGACTCCTAGAAAGTTTAGGGAAACCATCATTTTACAGACCTGTCCTCACGTTGGCAGCTAGGCAGCCATGTGAGAGGTGAACAAGGATGGGGATGCTTCAAATCGCTGCGGTTGTAGAAACAAGTGTGTGACTCTGCCCGCAGGCACCAGCGTGGTGGCACCCAGGGCACAACCCCGCCGTCGGTCCCCGGGGTTTTTGCTGGCTCTCTGCTGGGTATGTACGCGCAAGATTGCAGGGAGCCGGGAGACCGGCTGAGACCCGGTGACAAAGCCAAAGTAATTTGGCTGGCTCCTGCAGATTGTCAGGTTCTGCTGCCTGTGCCTGACGTGCCGTGTGAAGGCACAGGTGGGCCAGAGCTGGACCAAAGCCATCCTGCCCTCCTCGTCACCCCTGCGGTTGTGTTTCTTTTCAAGGCAAAAGTGAGGCAATGCTCTCATGCTTTGCAGAGCACTGGATTCTAAAGTTATATTGCCTTTCTCGTCTCTTCCCAAAGGTTAGTCCCTTGCTTTCTTTGTACATTCACTCAACAGATTCTTGTCACTTTACAGATTAATCTGCACATTTCAGAGCATGTAAGTGAATCTAAATTAAGTTGCAGGTAAAAAACCGTGCAAATCCCATGCTTTGTATGCCCTGAAAAAGACTTTAGAAACAGCAAAATATGTAGAACATAGTTTTCTGTGTTTATTTCTTGAGTTGGTGTAAATATAGGGCTTTGGGTGGTTTGAATATGATAATAACAGAGCATCATTCTAAATTGATAAATTAGAAGAACAAACCATGGTAACATAATGCCCCCTATGGTTTGTAAGGGAGTATGTACGATGACATTAAGAAGAATTCTTCCCTATGTGTTTTTTTTCAGTAGAATTAGAATTACATGTTATGCTCCTCTGCTACAGAGGAAAAATGTGTCTGGCTTTTCTTAATAAAGAGGTCAGGTGTTGCTAATGTAGATGCTTTAAATCTTCTCCTCCTTTTTGTATATTCGAAGCAATTGGGATCAAAAAGTGTTTTGGGGTAATGTGATTGCATAACTAGTAGCAGCGGAGTTAATGCACTTACGTACCAGGCAGTTTGATGTAGGAAGGCATCACCTAAGGAAAGGCGAGCAGCCTGCCCCAGAGGGGAGAGGTGCTCTGTAATTGAATAAATGGCCACTTGATGGCAACATTTTACCACGCATAAGTAAACCCAGCAGAATTTGACAGTAGAAACGGTAAACCTGGAATCCTGCACGGTTCCTCAGGACCCAGTTAAAAAAGCTCCAGACGTTCATACAACATCGTTTTCCAATAACCTCTGCAAATAAGATTTTTATCCACCGTATCGTGTGTATATCACCATTGCACGTCCGTTTAGGGATTCCCTTGCCACAGGATTTCATTTAGCAAGTTAGCGCTTCCTTCAGTAAACTAACCCTTTCCAGCAGAAGTGGGTATCATGTATTAATAGGTTTGCAGAGTGGTAAGTTGTCTCAGTGACAATTTATGTATATCTTCTGTAAATATATATATACACACACAGTAGATGGCGTGTAAATAATGATAGGACATTTTGCTGGTAAATTAGAGCTCTTTTTCTATTCAGAGTTTTTTATCCTGCTTCCCCACATCCAGTTGAAAGGCAAGTCTTCCCCCTTGTACTCTCAGCTCCTGTATGGTCTCATGGTGTCACGGAGGGCAGGAGCAGCCCCGCAGCCAGGAGAGGGAGCAAACCTGCCCGTTCTGCAGGTGCTGGGATGTGAGGGCACCGCCAAGCCGGGCTGCGCTGAACCTGCCTGGGAACCGCCAAGGCAAGACCCCGGGTTGCTTGGTGCAGAGCGGTGAAGTGATCCAAGACCTAAAACGGGTGAAATGAATTATGCTCACCTTTGAGCTCTGGATGGGGAAACACCCTGAGGTGGGTTCTCTGTCAGTTCCCATGGAGTGGGAACCATCGCAGTGAAAAAAGAAGTTGCTGATCCTTGTATGGTGGTGAACTGGTGCCTTTGAGTGCACAAATAAAGGAAGGAAAAATGTATATTGGCCTTTGCAGGTCACCACGGAGCCAAAGAGCAAATGTGTGCAAGTTGGCTGTTCAAGCAAACTGGCTCTGGGTGATGTGATGGAGGAGACGAGATGTCTCCCAGGCCCAATGTTTTAGGATTGCATTTTGGGTAGTTTCATGTTTGGAGACTTAATAATCTTGATTATGCATTTTTTCTATTTCAGTAACTACTGAAAAAGTCATAGTTTTCATGTATTTATATCTTTGCAACCTGGGGACTGGGTGGGTGGGAGGGTAAAACACAGGGACAAAGCGGGAGTGACTCACTGGGAATAACTATTGTGTGTTGTCAGAATGGAAGGAAAATTATTTTGTGCTTCTGCTTGTAAGCTGGAGTCCCGCTAGTAAACTGTAGGCAGATTGATTTAGCAGTAAGTACACTTATAACTCTGGAAAAAATAGACATTTCCTTTCACTGTCAGTTTATGATAGTAACCTTCTTGCTACCTCTCGGACGCAGCCAGCACCTGCCTGCAGTGGGGAGTCGCCTCTTATTCCTCACTCCTTCCACAACTGTCGTTTTCTTTGTTGGGCTGGGGCTGAAAACACAATTCACGGCTAAATTTGCCACAGCTAAGGTTAAAGAAATCGTTGTTTATTATTTCAGCTGCTGGTCCGTGGGCATATATACAGTTAATACTTAGAATCCATGAAAAGACATATTCACAAGGCTTGTGAAAAATGAGGCAGCCTTCCTTGCTACAATGGCATGGATCTCCAATGAGTTGTGTCATCAACGGGAGCGCAAGAGGTTATACAGTTTTCCATAATCTATAAAGCTTCTTCAGAATCATGTCGTTAGCTTTCCTGTGGTAGTGCACAGCAGAGATAATAATGCAATTATGGTTCATGTAGTTAAACTATGCTATTGATATTTTTTTTTTTTTCCCAGGAGGCCTTCATTTCTAGCGATTCTAATCATCTTCAGCGTACAGCTGTATGGATTCCACATTTCACTATGAGGGAAATAAAATTGCAAATAAATACCATCTTTCTTAATGTCTCTGTAAATGCTAGATTTAGTAACCATTAACTAAACATTGGAATCTATAAAATGTATAATTCTTTGTATAAAAAAAAATAAATATAGAAAAGGCCACATTCACATACCAGTCACCAGAATAAACGATTATGCAGGATTAAATTAGAGAAGAATTTCATCCAATATTTGATTATTCTCATTTCTTGCTGCTATAATTCATTACTTTTTCTGGTTTTGGTATACTAACTCTTCCTCCGTCTGTCTACTGTATTTGAACTGTAAGTATTAGACTAAATTAGTATAATTACCACATGAAAATGGGGTGTGTGTTTAGCGGGGGGGAGGGGAGAATCTTCTTTTAACTTCCCGTTCTTTTGGACAAATCTGAAACCTGGAGTTCCGTACTTCATACACTGTGAGAGCTGGCAAGCATAGGATAATCAAGCTGATATTTAGTCTATTATTAAGCATTAATTTATAGCTCCCATTAAGGAACTATTGTATTTTTTTTACAGAATGAATGGTTCCATCTGTGCCAACCTACAGCACCTACATCTGTACCACTGTAGCAAAAATTTCAATCCTGCGATGCTAGAACCCTCATTCAAAAACATAAAGCAAGAAATAAGGATGTTCACTGCCTCCGTGTTCTCAGTCGTCCACAATTAAGGTTGTTCCAAGACGATAAATTATTAGAGCACTGGATCTCTGAAAGTACTGCCCTGTTTTCTCAAGAAAAATTTTGCCTCTATTAACTACGGTGTTTCTTCAGAGTAAACTACCAAACACGTCACAAAGCCTTTAGAAAAGACAAATGATAAGGTGATCGTGTTGTTAGTCATTTTGCTGAGAAACATCCCCCTCCTTTAACATGTCTGTGACACAAAGAGTTGAAAATAAACACACAGAATGATCACTACTAGATGCCTGAGGGAAAAACGCATATATGAGAAACACCTGCTAATTAGGCTTCCTCGGTGGACCACACGGAGATGAAAAGGAGTTGAAAATAAAAATAAAGCAAACATAGCTTCACATATTCCTGCAAAAAGTTGTTGTCTGTGATAATGAACTCTCCATGGTCTTATATCTTTAGAGAGAATATCCGCCAGTGTCCTGCATACATCAGAGGCAAGGTAGCACCAGGTTGTCACTTCGGGATCTCATGGGATACACAAGGCAGCTGAGAAGGGGAGACAGCAGGACCAACTTTAACTATCAGAGCATCTTGCCGTGGACATAGAGCAGTTCCTGCCATTCCCTGCTCTGTGATTGCTGGAAGAGAGAGGGACTGTGCAGCGACAGTGCTGGCAGAAGTATTAGTGAAGCATTTTCCATTATAACCCATAGTTTTTAAATTGCTTAACTCTTTCTACATATTCCATTGATGCTATTTTTTTTTTCTGTCACGTAATAACTGTTTTGACTTTTCTTCAGTGTGATTTGACCAGTAGTATAGCAGCCACTTGGTGACCACTGAATGGTCCAGGTAAACCGAGGCACAAAACACCTATTGTGCAGCTTGATGTCCCAGGTACACCCTAGAATTTTTTTTGACCCAGTTGGGATGTTAATGGGTAACTGCTGCTATGTGGGTTTGTTGGAAAATCAGCAATGGATAAGGATTTAATAAACCCCCATGTGTTACCCCTATTAGTTATCAATTTTAATAGCAGGAAATAATATGAAAAATAAAATTACCTGTTATCCTGCAAGAATTATTTTTGCCAGTGGGCCACTGCCGTCCCTTTGATAGGTAGAATGTCTGAAATGCAATAAGTGTAAAACCAAAACATTTTCAAATTAAAAAACCCCCAACTAATAGTTGTGCTGTACTATTGGGTAGAATTTCTAAATATTGCTACTAAATGTAGAAAACAAATTGGATTGAGATCCTTAATTCCTTTTATTATTTTTTTAGGGGATGAAAAGCTTTATTAGAATTAAGCTCATCTGAAACTTATTATTCTTTCAGTATGCTAATTAATAGAGCAGGATCATGCATTTGTTAATTAAAATAAGATACCTCAGGGAAACTGAAATTAATTTTGATGTCCTAATAGAGTTACCGTTATGTCATTAAATCTTTCCGATGTCTTATCCATTTCTCTTCTTTTTCTTCCCTCAAAAAGTGAAAAATATTTTATTTAGCTTGAATTTAGAATTAGAATATTGAACGGTGACTTTCCGAACACGCGGAGGAGATGAGCTGATAATCTTGGAATAGTTGCAGCCCTCATGGGAGTGTCAGGACTGTTCCCCTCGTGCTTTATATGAGCACAAAACTGCTCACCTCTGGGTCACTGGGTCTGCGTTACTGGGGATTAACTTGTAAACAGACACCCCAGCAGCCTGCTAGAATAACTCAGTAACGTTGGCTTGTATTTTCCAGAGGTGGAACTTGCAAAACTCAACTATCAGGCAGACATCATGATGACTGCCAAAAATTTATTGCACCTTAATGAAATGTCTTTTATGGATGGAAGAAGTCATCTGAGAGGAAATGTTGTGGTGAGCTGGCTATGTCCGTGTTAGTGATGTAGTTTGTACAGAATTTTTTAAGTGAATTGCCTGGTCATCCCCACTTGTTGTGCTTGAGTGTAGTTTTGGACCGGTCTTGGAGTGTGCAGATTGATTCCTGTTGGGTGAGACCAAATTAGAAGACGTGCTCCTGGAGCACGACAAGAGCCACCAATGATGCTCAACTGAAGAGCCACAGAAGAGCCAGAGCAAAACCAGAGCCACGGAGTGCGGGTGAGTCCTCAGTGCCTGTCTCTTCTTTCTACAGGTCTGCTGCTGTTGCACTGCGCTGTTGGCTAATGTGGACACAGCTAGGGCTGTGCAGATCTTACCTAGTGCCTTGATGAGTTGATGTGACAGTTGATGCAAATGTTGATTTCAATTTAAGTCATTTTTACAGAAGGAAAAGCACCTAAAATACACCCAGTGTTTTCTGATACATTCTGGCTTTCCAGGACACTAAGACAATGTATCTTGCTCCAAACCAGGTACCAAACCTCTTAGGTCATGAAGAAATTTTGAAACTAGTCTCTCACCTTTGAGTGAATTTGTCCTAATCAATGAGAACTCTCAGGATTACTTTTTTTAAATCTATCCTGAAACTATTCTGCTCCAGGTAAATATCCTTCAATATTCATTAGGTACAAGATACATTCAGGTCTTGCGTGCTGCTCCTTTCTGGCCTTATTTTTATAAGTTATATTGGTTTTTATATTTTATATTATATTTTATAAGTTATATTGGTCTGCTTACATAAACCAACCTCTTCTTGGTCACACTTCTCTGCTTTTATCCTAAAATCTGTTTAATGTGATTCAAATTGAAATATTTGGGTCTGGGGTTGAATTCAGTGTTTTGGACTAATCATTTCACGCAGCTGTTTCAGAGTTGCTGAATGTGCGTGAGGCACTGCTCACCAGCAGCGCCCGCAGCCCTTCGTGCGCCGTATTTTCGCGAGAACAAGACTTTACATGTGAAAAAAAACAACAAAAACCCCCAAAACAAACAAAAAAAATCCAACAAAAACCAAAACCCCCAACTGACAAGCAAAAAACCCACCCCAACACAACAAAAATCCACCCCCCAAAAAACAATGACAAAACCAAAAACCTCCTTCCACAAAAAGCAACTAACCAAACAAAAAACCCCCAAAGCCTTCTCCACCTGCTGCATCAAAATTGGGTATGGAAGCTGGTTTACGAATTTCCAGTCGATCGCTGTATTTTGCTGACATCTGTATTTAGGCTCTGACCCATGTCAATACTTGCTGGGGGGAGCACTAAAATTTCTGATACATATTCAGTGCCATTTCTAAATACAAGTGCTGGAAAGGTTTCTTTCTTGCTCTTTTCTTACACAATCATTTTAAGATCGTTATTTTGGTCCCGTTTCTCCCAGTTCCGTTAAAAGCGCAATAAAGAGTGGACCGCCGAACAGCTGTAATTTTTTTAAAGGTCGTACGTTGCTACTAATTCGCGGCAGGCAGTCACCTTGTGGCGTAGCCGTGGGAAGGCCGCCGCGGGCAGGCTGTTCCGGGGGGCCGCGTGTGACGCGTGTGTCCTCAGCGCGGGCAGACGCCCAGCGCTGCCCATGCCTGGCGCCGGCCGCAGTATTTCAACCTGATCGCGGACGTCTTCGGAGGGGAGGGGGTTACTGCAGACACCAGCCGCCGCAAGACGCCTCACAAACCAAAGTTCAAGGTGAGATCCGTATTAGACGGTCACTTGTTTAAGAAATTAATTATTTATTTCCCCTCCCCACCTCCCCATTGCAGAAAGGAAAACTGTGTTAAAAAAAAATCTGTAACTTGGAGCTTCTTGTTGCAAAGGGTCACAGTCTGATACGCTCATGCTCAGCGTTTCTCCCCGTGCTAAAAGACAAGTCTAGGAAAGGGAGGAAGGCTGTAAAATTTCCTATTTAAATTTCCTGTTAAAAACACCACCACCACGAAATTTTAATGCTGGTGACAATTGATCTTTTGAGGAAATGAAATGTAAAACGGGAATGGGCGTTAGCGATCCCCCCCCGTCTTAGCAGCAGGGAAGCTGAGGCGTTGCTGGGGGAGGTTTCGGGGTGCATTTGATGGTGCCCGCGCTCTCTCCGTATCCTGCCTGCAGGATGGCACAGGATGGCTGCTTGGGCCTCAGGCAGGGCAGGTGGGGAGGAGCTGAGCTGCCTGGCATGAACTTGTCTCGACTGCGGGGACGAGGGGAGAGGCAGTCCCTGCTTACCTGGGGGGGCCGACAGCGCTACAGTGGTGAAAGGGCAGGGTCGTTGTTTTCCCTGCTGAGTACAAGGGCAAATATCTCACACCGGGTTTATAGGGCAGTTTTGCAAGCAGCAGGGAGCAGGACAGCTTTTCCTAATGCTTCGAATTTTATTGCCGTCTCCTGTTTTACTCTTGGTGCCTCTGACCACTAGTGAAGGTGGCTTTTGTGAAACAATTGCCATACTCCGGCTGTGGTGCCTGTAGAAAATAGAAGAGTGATCAAGGCTCCAGAAAAGCAGCACCTATGCTGAGCCATATGGTATCTTTGCTCTATTGATCCACTTGGTTGACTAATACGATATGCTCTTTGGAGGAAAATCTGTGTTTTGGCTCTCTGCTGTCTGGGACAATGATGTTGTGGTCCACGAACAGGTTTCCTACAAGCTGCAGTAGTTTGTGTAATAACCATGAACTGCAGTGATGTTTGTACGTCAGCTTAGCAGGATGGATGGATCCCTGCGCTTCTGGAGAAGTGGTATTTATAGAAAAGGTGCAATGTAACTTTTCTTTAAAGAAGGAAGGTTCTAGATGTATAAAGTCCTCCAGCCAAGCACTGCTTGCCTGATCTGGATAGTCTCATTGATTTTAATGGATCCACGCTAAATTGCATCTTCTGAGGGTTTGCCTGGCACTCTCTATAAGCTTTACAGCGTGGGGTGGAATGAGTATGTTTTACAGGTAGAGGGACTACATGTACGCACACTCAGGGATTTTTTTTTTTTTTTTTAATTTTTTAAAAAATTTATTTATATCTGTGACTGTGTTAGAGATGTTCGGCACATTCATACAGAGGCAGGGAGCACACTCGGCCTCCTAACGACAGAGCAAATGTAGGCAATGACCCCTGGGAGCCTTCTGCAAGGGACAAAGGCAATGAGCTCGGTGTCTTGGCAGAATCCCACTTCGGGTGCTGCCGCTCTGCTTCCTGAAGTCATCAATGGCCAGAAATGGCTGTACACAATTCTGTAAGTGTTTGTCCTGATTTCTTGAGTAGTTTTTCCTGTGCGTTTCTAAATAGCACCAAAGGATGGCTGCATTTGTCCCTGGACAAACATGATTTAGTCTTCTGCTCCTGAAGTCCTTAGAGAGGTTGCGTTTAATCATGGCTGGAGTAGATTTTGACCAAAATGTGAGTACTTATTTTTTTAAAAAAAAAAAAAAAGACTAAATAAGCTAAATATTCAGGTTAAAGAAACTATTGAATACATAGTTTTATTTGTAAAGACATATGCCAACGCAAGGCTATTGTTTACAAATCCTGCAGAAATCTCTTGATGTAATCTACTAAAATTATTGCTTCAGAATAAAACAATAAGAATGGGGTAAGAGGGGACATCGTGAAAGAAATGGAAAAACATAAAATCTACTTCGAGCCAAGTTTTATATCTTTCTATTACCTATTTACTGCAATTTTGTAAATAATGCCAGAAAATTAGTTCTTTGGGGCAGAACTGCTTCAGGGAACTGTTTATTTCATGAGTGGCAGGATGATGAAACCTGGCTCCTTCAGATGGGTGGACCTGCCTGTGCCACCGCGGCGGCTCTTGCCCAGGAGCCCACGCCATGGTGCCAGCAGCTCCCAGCACCGCCAGGGATGTTTTTTTGTGCTTCGTTTCCTGGGAGCTAAAGCGAGTCTTTATTCCTTTTTAAAGGTAGTTGGGTACTATCTCATCTGAGTTTTCATCTGTCATTTTCAAAGTTAGGTTTACTATATTTGTCCAGAGCTTTCCCTTTCTGTTTTTCTTCTTTGTTTAGGCCTTGTGTCTGCTGTGTCTGCTCTCCAGGTTAGATCCCCTGCTCCAAAGCAGCACATTTTTGAGGGGGAGAAAGGAAGAAGAAAGTGATTTCAAACTTGTTCCCAGTCCAGAAGGATTTGTTTGGTGCCTGTTTTTCAGCCACCAAAGTTTTTGTCCGTGGGCTGCCTTCTCCCTTCAGATGGTGTTTCCAGGGCTGAGCACAGCAGGGACCGGCCGCCGGGTCGGGCTCCATTGCCACTGCACCCAGGCACTTCTCAAGCAGGCAACGATAAACTGCTGGGAAGTTTCGCATAGCCAAATTTTCACATGTTCCGTGGGTAGACCTGGGGCCTTTGCATGGACTAATATAGTTAATAAAAATCAGCTTCTGTAAGTATATATATTTTTAGAGAGCTTTTCTGTATTCTTCCTTCAGAGAATCCTCATCAGCTTCTTGCTGAACTGTAAGCTCTGGAATTAAACCCGCTCGGACATGCTCCTACGGATCATTTCAAATCAGTCAGACTTGCAGTAGCAGAGATCAGAAGATGGTCCCCGACACCTCACTCTGCTCCGCCGGGCTCTGTGCGTAGGCTCTGCCATTTTTGCAGCCATGCATCATGTCTGTCTGCAGATTGTGTGTGCGTGATGATCTCCATGGCGACTTGGGCACTCGAGGCAGAAATATGAGCTGGTAAGTCAAGGTTACTCTCCCTCCTCCTCCTCCTCTCTTCTCAGTGCAATGCGGGTGATTACATGTGTTACGTTTTGGTATAGACGGTGCTTGGTTCGGAGCAAGGCACAGCCAATCTGTTTTAATTCTCCAGATCTGGTTTAAACACCTCACACGGATCAGCAGAGCCCTGTGGGGTGGGGGGGGTTGTGCAGGGTGAGGGGGCACAGGACCATTTTCTGGGTCTGGGTGCAGGCATGACATCCCTTGGAGGGGAGGCTGGCGGATGGAACACAGTGAGAAATCCAAGGTAGCTTTTCCTGCTCTGTGCCTGGGAAACATTGACTGGGGACCAGCCATAGGGAAATGCAGGTAATCAGCTCCTCTGTCTTTACTAGGTGCCCTGAAGGAACAGAAACATAAATATTGAATTATAAAGAGAGAATTTGTATAGTCTCAGAATATATACATACATTATAAAGCAGAATTTTAGGTCTAATGTGTTCAGTTAGCCAGTGGGTACATTGAAGTTTTGCCTCTTTGTATTCACAAAACACTTTTTCCTCTTTCCATTGGTGCAAACGACTTGAAATGAATAATGTTTTTCTTGTTTGTTAGCATCATCTCCCCCTGTTGTCCATCGACATAAAATGCAGTGTTCTGGAACATGAGAAAGGCAATACATTTCCTCCAGTTCTTTGTAAGCTGATATGAAGTAGACAGACACCTTCTGAAGTTTTGTGCATGCTGTGCTCTTTTTTTCTTTGCTGCAACAAGAAAAGCCTTTTCTTTTAACCTGGCTTCCTTTGAAGAAGTAACTCAGGAAGCTTCATGGCCTCTCAAGGTAAGTGCATCTATAGTCTGTATTTTTAGATCATGTTTACAGAAAACTACAGTCTTGTACGTTTCCAGCAATCAGCAGCCTGATGAAGTGAGAGTTTCAGGCTAAAACCACATCAGCCAAAGCACAGTTGTTTTGGCATCCTTTAATTTTTCAGTATTCAAGAGGCTCCTAAGGAGACTAAAATCTATACTAGGATGTTACTTGAATAAAATATGTTACAAAACGTTAGCATCTGCATTCAATCAGAAAATTTAGTGTTTGTATCTTTGTGCTTAAACCTGTCGGTACGGAATGCCTGGGAAGGGCAGGGACTGAGCCAAGGGTACCACTATTTTTGCACGCTTCTTTCCTATTCCACTTCGAAAATACCAAATCAGCAAATGCTTTTCATTTTCAAAACTGGCCAGAGTCCTGATATAACCACATAAGAAAAAAATAAATATCCGAAGAATAACTGAATTTACTCAGAATACTCCTATCTGGATTCATCTTTGTCACGTATTGTCTTTTAGCTGCAGCCGGTTGGGTGCTCAGGGCTATAGGCAAACACTGCAGTGTGCTGATCTAACAAGCCTTCTAAATTAATTTTGTCCGTGCTTTCAAATGCTTAAACTAAGTAGAAGGACACAAATCTGTTTTTTCTTAACATGAATGCAGCTCCCCAGAGGTCACCCTGTTGTGACGTACAGAGGCAGATGTTGGCCCAGGGAGTTTCAGCAATGTCTGTTTATGTTTGTCAAATCTTTACTCCTCTCTCTTCCCCTCCCTCCACCCCCCCCAAATAATACTCAAAACATTCTGTAGTTACAGGACTAAAAGTTATAAAGCAGGAAGCATGGTTTTGCAGCATTGTTGCACTCTTAGAATGTACATTTTTTTTTACCTTGAAGGGTATGCATTTTTCTTACCTTTAGCCATATAAAAGAGATATGGTTTTCTGTATTTTTAATACATAGTAGTTAACAAGAAGCAGAAAAATAGTCGTGTTTTGTAATACTGTTTTCAGAATGAAAAACCTTGATAATATCCTTCTTTTAGGAACAAGTAACTCTATAAATTATGATTGTACAGAATGCTCACTGTATCATACGGTAACTTTTAAGTTTTCCCATACCATAAATGAAATGGGAAACATCAACAAAAATAGACAAAGTGTCAGAGTAGCTCGGATTGTCATGAATATTTAATGTTTTTACTGTTTCATTTTTGTATAGCTTAAAATTTGACAGGTAGAACTGCAATTTGTTGTCTTTTTTTCTCTTTATTATTCGAGAATAACACTAACACTTGGCCACTTCATGGCATTTCATGTAACAACAAGAGTTACGGCAGTAACAGAACCCTTAGAGGTAAAATGATGCAGAAGAGCATATAAAATATTTATTACCCAGTTATACATTTTTAAAAGCCAGCTACAAATTCAAAGGGGTTACTTCTTCTTCCTGTGGTCTCAGACTTTGAAAGAAAGCAGTGGCTGCAAAGACAAATTAAGATCAAAATATGATTAAACGATGAATCACCCATAGTGAGTGCAAATAATGCTGAAGAAACTCATTTAAAACCCACAACAGCAAAAGAGAGCTTCAGACCTAGAGCCAAAATTCCTTCTGGACCTCAGACCCCATCGTGCCTAAGCGCTGTCACACATGAGATAAAAATGATGGGTTTGGGGACTGATTTACTGCTCAAGCGCGGGGGCTCATCTCAATACGAGGATTTACCATTTAGATGCGGAGAACTTCAGCTCGCTCGCTCTTGTTCCGGCAGAGCCAGTGTTACTGAGGGCTGCAGGAAGATGCTCGTAGTACAACCCGCAGGAGTTTGTTGAGAATCGAATGTCTGAGGGGGTCACTGCGCTGTGGGGGACGGTACCCGTGCATGCGAAGGGGTGCAGGCACACCGGCGCCTGCAACCGTAAATACTCTCCTTACCCTCCCAGCACCAGCCAAGGTAACCACCGCTGTGTCCTAAAGGACGTGTCTGCAACAGCAACCAGAAAACACAGCTTAACGATATCTGATCTTTTCATTAAGATAATAATGAATAATACACTGTAAGAGGCTGTGTAGGCTTTGATACTGGGGTTGTAACATCCAGCTTGGGGAATCTGAGATCCCGGGAAAGGTTATCTCTAATTAAGAGAAAATATGCATGCCCTCAAGATGCTAGGAAGCATCTTGCTAGAAGCAAGCCCTCAGCAGCTCGGTGTGCACCAGGACGAAGGGCTGAGGAGCTTGTGGCCACCAGCTCCAGCCTTGTCCCACCGACTGAGTGCTGGCAAGCTGTCAGAGCAGATCCAAGCCCACGTCTCCTGGTTGATTCCACTTTGCATACTCCGAGACCACTTTATAAACTGAATCAGAGCGCTCGAAGGGTGGGAGATGTGTTTCAGACCCTCACTCCGGATCTGAATTAAAACGCTGATATAGTCACAGGCAGAATGGGACATTAGTGTTCCAGTATTGATCCAAGCAGCTAGCTGCTGTTTGGCCCTGTTAATTTCTGATTTTTTTTCTTTTCCTGCAGAATCTCAGGGACAAACCAACTCAATCTTTAAGGATTACCTCCCTGGTTCTTCTGACCTTCCTGAACAGAACAAGTCTGTGGAACCAACGAGTCTCTGGAAGCAAACATCACTCACTCATAACTTGCCACCTGGTCTGGAGTACCTGAACCAGGTCCTGAATCTTTCCAAATGTTAGAATTGTTTTGTTTTCCTCATAGATTTCTTTGATACCTTGGGGGATGGGATTGCTTGGATTTTTTCTTGGGGAGAGCAGGTGGAGGTGGAGAGGCTTCTATTTATGTTACTGTGAAGTAAGGAACATAGGAATGACAAGCCCTTCCTTCATTGCCGCCATTCATTTCTACAGAAATCCATTTGTTGTGCTGCAGCTCTTCTTGCACCAAAACCATAGTTTTCTTCCCTCTAGGACTTTTGCTAGGTCATGGTATTACCCCTCTCATTTTCCCCCCAGTTTTCTTCCTTAAGAGCTCACTCTCAGGGAAATGGCTATCTAAAACTCCAGTTGACCTCAAGAGCAGGCAGTGGGCGAGGGAATTGTCATCTCCTTATAACCTATCCTTTGAGGAACTGAAGGTCTTCTGAGCAAATTCCTTCTGCCAGGGACAGTGCACTCCAGGTTAGAGGTAAGGTCCTGGGGCTGCAAGCTCCCTTGGTGACGGCTTTGTGAGCGTGAGCCTGGGCTGGCTACAAACCCTCAGCCGCTCTGAGTCGGGTCATGGGTCAGGAAAGGGCTAGTGCCTGAGGGAGGGAAGTGCTGCAAATGGAAGCAGATGAGTAGGTCACAGGCAAGGGAGGGAAAAGGAGTGCTAAAGTCTTCTCAATCCCACCGCTAAACGTGTAGCTGTCGCTCTGTGAAACCTCCCGGCTCCTGGAGCTCAGACCAGTGATGATCTGCAGCTCTGCTCCAGAAGTGTCATCTCCTCCTGCATTTTTTTTACTTGGAGGGTCACTGCTGCTGCTGGTGTGTCACTGACTCCGGTTTGCATTTCACATGTTGTCTGGATTCTGCCACTCTTATGTATGTCGAGTAACGCTTCCTGCACCCTGCCTGGTATGGGCAGGGACCGAATGAGGCCCCAGTGCGGTCAGATTGTGATTCTGCTGCACACACTTCTGCTGTGTTTGTATTTCGGTGGTGCCCGGGAAATGTTTATTTCACTCCAGGTCCGTCTTTTAGATATACATTTCTGGTAGTTTTGTACAGAAGCAGAAATTGAATGTATTTTATATTTGAAACTAGGTTACCTAGATAGCTAATGAAACCAGGAGACCCTTCAGAAACAATCTTTCATGTGGAGTTATGATTTTCATTTCGTGGTGCCCATGCACAATATGATATGTGTTGTCAATTACGTGAGCATTTGCCCACAGACTATGGGAGCTACATTTTTTAGTCTAAAAGTGATTGTGACAGTAAATACTTGGCAGGTTACATATTCAGTCTCCTGTGCGAACATGAATTATCCCTCAGATTTGCCCACACAATGTGGGCAAGCAAATTCGATTACTCCATTTTATAGAAGCTTTACATCTGACATAAAGACAAAAGAGCGAGTGGCTGTCAGAACTATAACTAGAACTCAAGACTTCATTCATGCTTGCTCTCTGCCCAATCACTGTGTGTCTGTGCTGCAGCCCTTGCTAATTATTTTCAATTTTCTCTGCAGTCTGCAAGTGGAAAGCGTGTGTGCAATGCTGATTATTGGCATATACCCGCAGCTAGCGTTTCCATGCGTTGCAGAACATTTTGGTGTGCGATGCCGAAGTCATACTGGCCGTGTGAGTAATGAAACCAGCTCACACAGGACAGATTGCAGCAGAAAGGAGATCCGACCAGCAGGGAGAGGGCTGCCTGCAGAACGACTGTGGGAGTCACAGCTGCCAGGGTGATCCCTTGGGATTTATCCTGACGGACTAAAAGATTTTCATGTAACGAAATTCTCAAGTGAATTAAGGTGTTTCTAGCAGAACTGGGAATTTCTGATGCCATTGGGAAGACTGGAATACCACGTATCCTTCTGGTTGTTTGTGTTTTGGGGAAAGGTGGGTCCAAATTTAAATAGGCACAGACAGGTGCTACTGGAAGGACATGGGGAATAGAGAACCTGCTTTAAAACAAGACTGCAAGTGTTTCATCTTTAGACTAACGATTTGCTACCCGAGAGGAAACTGTGACAGCTCTCACCCCTAGAAGAGTAAACAACCTGTGGGGGAAAAGAGACGTTTGATTTATAGAATGATATTACCAGAAGAAAGATTGTATAGAAAGTGGTTGTGAATAAATAAGGGATAAAAAATAGAAATGAGGTTCTGGGATTATCTCCAGCAGGAGCGGGGAAGAGAGGTGGACAGATTTGAGAAAGCTGAATATATTTCTTAGTAAGACCGGTTGATTCTGAAACAAGGATCCAAAAGTAATGAATCTCAGAGATATCCTTACAGTCCTGTTCTACACAGCGACTCAAGGATACAGCATATAGTGTTGGATGAGAGGAAAAGACATTATCTGTTGTGTACATTAAGGCCAGACAGCAACACTTCATTCTGCAAATACACCCCCGGAGTCCGTCAGGCTGAGGAGCGATGCGCTTTCAAGGTGGACCAGAGAAGGGCAATAAGCTGCTGCTGCCCTGGCAAACTGATGCCATGCTTTCTATCATTATCACAAAAGTGACACTCTTTAAACAATTTCTTCCACAACAAGTTACCCAAACCTCATTATTACCTTCCAGATCACAGCCATAGTTTGAGGAATTGGCCAGTGCCCATCATAAAAACCGAGGGAAATTTTGCCTGTAGCGGGAAGAGACAGATGAGACCTTGGAGAAGAATTTTCCAAGTAGATCAATCGTGTGTTGTCCCACCATCCAGGCTTAACCAATTTTATAGGAAGCTTCTTAGTTTATTCTTGCCTAGACGGATCAGATGTAAATTTAATGCCCGCAAAACTGAATACTGAGAATTAGCTGTGTAGAAGGAGTTTTAACGCATCTGAGCTCAAGGGGACTCAGACCCTTGTAGACCAAAGGGCTTTAGATGCTTTCAAGTGCAAGTGCAGAATTCCCTTGATCCACAAGTGCCCCTATGAAAGATACATCGGAATAGCTGCCTTGCAGAAACCAGTGAAAGGCAAAACAAGCAAACCTAACAAGGGACATCGCCACCTTGCCTCAACATCGTTTATACATTGTATGCAATAAACCAATACACAGACCAAAATCATTCAAAGGTTTTAACTGCTCAGGCTCATTAATTTTCTTTTCCCCGTGCAAGTCGGTGTGGGGCAAAGAAATCCATATTAAAATCAATGCTAAAACATTAACATAGCCCTGCCATCATTAACTTGTTTATTCTTTTTTCATTGGCAGAGCACTTCCCATGAGCTCCAAGAGTTCACATATCTCATGAAATCTAGACTGCAAACAGCAAAGATTCTTGGGAGAGAATTTTTAAGTCCAAATATTTTTTATTATTTCAATTACTGGCATGCACATTTCAGAGATTAATGAAAGGGATAAGGAAGTTTCTCTTTTACCAGCTTTTCTTTGCAGCCTGAACTAGCTGCAGGAGATGACTAGAACTGACAAATAGCTGCAACAGTTTGAATACGTACCAGGCAAGATTTATCAATTGTAAAATATACAGATGCTGGAGAGCTGTGACATGCTGGTCTCAGAAGGTTGTTGTGTGCTTTCTGTCTGCAGCTGTGAGTAATGGCAAAACCCTGTGCCAAGCGTTTGCCCATCAGGAATTTAAGGAAAAGAAATTAGCAAGGCCTAAACTATCACATAAAACAGGCATAAAAAGCCATATAAAAATGGAAAGGTAGACTGAAATTAGGTCTGGCTGGTTTTATAATACTAATGACTGTTCTCTAAAAAAGAGTAATGTTGCAGGGACGATAAGCACAGAAAAGCTGGGTAGCGTGGCAGTTTTCCTCGTTCATTTGTAACCAGCTCACAGAGGAGGACGGTTTCAGCCAGCCGAGGGTTTCTCTGGGGAGCTGGTGTTTTGCTCTTTCCGGCATCCCGGCGTGACTGTTTGCCAGATTTAGGATGCAGAACTCCCAGTGCCTGAAATCAGAGCGTTAAAGCTCGTGTGTGCCGTCGTTGGCAGCACGAGATAACTCTGCTGGGCTGCCCCGGCAGGGCATGTGTCTACAGAACGTTTTGAACTTGAGCCCAAACCCATTCACTCCTGCAACTGCCATGGAGCCCAGCACCGCCCTTAGCTTTGGGGTAAGGGGCTTCCCCTCTGCCAAGACCAGGAGGGAGGAACAGGAGTGAGAAGTGGGTCCTGCTTCTCACATACATCTGTCCATTGCATTGGCTTCCTCATTCCCCCAGTGAAAATTATTTTCCTTCAAACATGTGGGTGAGTTACCTGACCACTGCACCTCCTGTCACGCTCTTCAGTCATTATTTCAGAGGGATGTCTGAAGTGTGACTTGAGATACTCCTAGGGCACACAGCTTGTGCACTTCTGGAAGGAAAGAAATCCTAATAACAGGGAGATTAGCAGTAAAAATAAATGGGTGGCTGCTGGCAGTCCCAGACCTTTCCAACATCCACCATCTTGTTTTGTTTTGATTTTTTGTTTGTTTTTTTTTTTTTTTTTTTTAAACAGCTGGACCGGATAATTATTCATCAGCAGGTGGAGCTTCTCGAAGGTATGGTGCAATCCTTGTCACTCTTTAACAGTGCTGGTACACAGATGTCTCCAAAAGGCTTCCAAGTTGTCCTCACCTTGTTGAAGTCATTGCGAAGCCTCCTGCTGACCTTGCATCAGGCTCGTAATGAGGTGGTAGGCTGATGAAAATTGCTTTCTTTATGCCTGTTCTGCAGCAAACCAAAGAGGAGAGAAAGATGGCAGTGAGTAATCTCCACACCAGTCCTAAAGTCTCTCCCTCAGACACCTCTCCCTCAAAGTTATTAAAGTTTAACCACCTTTCCAATCCATGGAAAAATGTCTTTAACAATAATTAGCATGCTATGAGAAACAAAGCAAATGAAGAAAGGAAGGTCAGAAGACACAAAATGAAGCATAACAGTTTCTATTTACAGAGTTCCTCAGAATTCCAAAGTACTGAACAAGTATTAAGTTCCACAAGTAAAACAATTTTTAATGTATTTCTCTCATTCAAAATGTTGTTGGCTTGATTCTTGGGCATCTCACTGAGTGAAAGTTTTGTCCATGGAGTGGGGCAGCCTCATGTTGTTACTTTTCGCAGATGATAAAGCAAGAAAAAGCCCAAACCAAAACTCAGGATCTGAATTCTGTTTTGTGATATGTACTTCAGCATACAGCAAATCAAAGCCTTGGAACTGAATGTTCCTTCAAAATATAGACCTGACATTATTATTTCCTTGTAATTGTATATTTACTTTGTGTCATTATTTCAAAAGAATTTTTTAAATGGTCTCTGTTCTACAGATTTTTAGACTATATACTATAGAGAAGACTGGAACTATAAACTTGTATGCAAAGCTGAATTTGGTGAGTCTTGGTAAAGGCTAACTCTAATTCTAACATTATACTAAGGTAATGTACTGCTTGTTTTGCTTTATTAGCCATACTTGGCACAGAGACCTCCAGCAAATACGAGATAAAAAACCATTTGGGACAAAGAGTTTACTTTGCAGTGGAAGAAAACGGTTGCTTTGATCGTAACTTGTGTTCGCCCATAAGGTCTTTCACCATAAGGATTGCTGATAACACGGGCCGAGAAGTGATTACAGTGAACAGACCCTTGAGATGCAACAGCTGCCTGTTCCCCTGCTTCCTGCAAGAGGTGAGTGAATCCTAATTGCCTTCAGGCTGCCTGACCATCTCGCTGGATGTGCACAGCATTAACGAAGCCCTGTGCAACCTCTGCGAGGACAGCAGGGTGGAATTCACGCCCAGCTCTCAGCCTGGGGGACCGCGCAGAAGACTTTGTTTAGAAGTAACTATTGATAAACAAGGCCCCTGTACGAGTTCTATTCCCAGCTTGCCTCCTACCTTTCATGGGACTTTACTCTACTGACAGCCCAAACAAAGCCTCTGTATCTGATGATACAGATGTCTCCCCAGTTAGGGAACACCCTAAAACACTGCTTGCCTGGCACAGACTAACGTCTGTTAGTGCTACAGAAGTGTCCTCTGCTCCCAGGGCGTGAAGGATGGAAAATCCCTGGGGGCCATTAGTGCGTGTGGGTATGACCGGGGAAGCAGCTCTCCGAGGAGGCCAATGCTTCACTCCATGGCTCTGCCTCTTCAAGACCACGTATCTCTGGGAAATTCCAGAACTTGTAAATATGCTGCTTTGAGTGAAAAATGCAGCTCCTACAGACTATTATATCTTTTCTTATTTCTGAATCTCCTTTATTCAGACATCTTCCTTGTTTTATGAAAACGTTTTATTGGTTAACTCATCTACCTACTTTCTCAGTACTACATCAGGATTTTTTTTTTTTTTTTTTTTTTTTTTCAAAAAAAGGGCCCTTTGGTAGCACAGCTACTGTATAAAAAAGCTAATAGAATACTCACTGATTACAATAACAAAACCTTTTCACAGTGTATGACTTTTATCAAATCTTATATTATATATAAGCTGCTATCTTCTGGTGCAGCTTTTGAGTGTCATATTGTCCACTATATCTAAAAACACCATTAGACAGCCTTGTAGTATCTAGTTCAGAGCTTGTCAAAATTATATGTAATTATATTCAATAAATAAATATTTTGTCATTATATAAACAATAAACTATCATGGAATAATATACTAATGTAAAATTAGTTTATAAGATTTTTTTGTTTGTTTTCTTTTATTTGCTAGTTAGAAGTTCAGTCTCCACCAGGTACAATAGCTGGGTACGTTGTACAGAACTGGGACCCTTTTCTGCCAAAGTTTACTATACAGAATGAAAGTAAAGAAGATGTACTAAAAATAATTGGCCCGTATGCAACTTGTGGCTGTTTTGACGATGTTGACTTTGAGGTATGTTTTTTATGAGTGTTAAGCATTTAAAAATTTTACTACTTTGAACAAATGTGTCACTCAAAAATCCTGTTATTCTACCCTTAAAAATAATGCATATGTTGCTATAATTATGAAACAGAAGTAGAACAATGTGCATTGGAGTTCCTAACTTGTACACTCAGATTTCTACAGATGATTTCTGGTCAGGAGTGACAATTCCTTCAAGGAAATAAACGTGTCACTAAGTGAAGTCCTGGTGCTCTGCAGTCCATCCATGGGACTCAGCCATTGATTTTGGTAGGCTCAGGGTTTCATCCCACATGCGTTCACTGTTACCTGACACACAGTTCCCTGAAGACTGTGGCATTGAGTGTGCTGCCTTCATTACTCTCAGACTGAGAACAACTGCCCAGTATGTCTACATGCATTTGAAAACATTAATCAGGAGAAAAATAATTCTGAGGAGCCAACGAGACATTTAAGGGATCAGAGGGAGAATGTGAGATGCTTTAAGAAACCCTGCACAGTTTTCTGATGTGAACCAAGCACTTTGCCTTAGCTAAGGAATCATAAAAGAGCTCCTGTGTTGATCAACTCGTTAGCCAAATCAGAAGACTTCAGTGGGTACTGGCTCAAATTTCAGTATACTGTGAGAAACATGCAGATGGCTAAATAATTGAAAACGTGTCCGTCGATTGTAGGGCACAGGGGTCCACAGCAATGGTGCTGCTGTGACTTGGAGCCTATCAGAAACACAAGACAGGAAGAAACAATTCCTTGTGAAAGAAAAGCAAAGGTGGTATAAACTTTCAAATTGCTTTCCTCCACTTTTCTGTCAGCTCTAAAGATGCTGATGTTTCCAAACTTGAGACCCTTTCTTGTGTGCCACTCCTAAAGGCAATTCTGACACTAATAGAGCATCTCAATGGTAAGAATAAAAGAACGACCTGACAACTATAGCATACTTTGTGTGTCGGGGCGCAGTCATTAGTTCTGTGGAGATATAATCAGTGTGTATTTGATTTATTTACATTTACTCGCATTCCTGTTTTTCATTTGTGCAGGTAAAAGCTCTCAACGAGATGTCAACAATTGGCAAAATTTCCAAATACTGGTCTGGATTTGTAAACAATGTCTTTACCAACACAGCCAACTTTGGGATCCAGGTCCCTGTAGATCTTGATGTGAGAATCAAGGCAGTAATGATTGGTGCCTGTTTCCTCATTGTAAGTATGCAAAAACAGGAGGTAGACCTATAGAGGTGGGCAGATTGGGACCAAAGGGGCCTTTGCTATCAGCTGTGATCCTAGAAAGGCATAAGCGCAGCGGAAAACCAAACGTGCTACCTAAAAGACAAGTTACCTGAAACCCTTCTAATTTTTATGGCTGCTGTTGTTTTTTTCTTGCTTTCTGAACATCTTTAGGTTCCTAACATTTTTGTTTATTAGTCTGTTTCCATAGTATTCCACTTATATCTTACATGGCAGGCTCAAATATCACCACACATGTCAAACCTACCCGACTGTCCCAAACTCCTTATCTGTTGTGTTTGAATGGGTATTCTGTCATTCTGTATACGAACCAAACCAAAAGTTATGTTATTTCTAATGGCAGCTTCAAACAGTGAGTGCCCCTTCAATAGTTCTGTCAAGTGTTGCATGTAACAGCTTTAGGTCATATTAAACTTCCTACAAAAATTCCCTTGTGAAGATCATCACAAGAAGGTAACTATATGAAAAGGAGAATGCTCACTGCTAGGGGGAAGGATGAAGTCAAGGTGTGTGTTTTCTAGGATTACAAATATATATTTGCTGTGTACATCTTTTGCCAACACTACTGCGCTAATATTAACATGCTATGGGTTCAAAATCGTGTGTGATACTTACGTCAGAGAATATAAAACAAAAGGCCAACGCTATTTGAATTACTCACTGCGAAGTGTTTGCTTTAAAATAACAACAATAATTCAGACATTTTTTTTTTATTAGGTGAGAAATGTAACTCTCATGGCAGTTAAGATTTTTGGATTGTGTCCTCCAAAACTCCTGTTGCTCAGTGGCAGAGTAATAGAAAATGATTGACAAATGTGATTACTTTATGTAAGAAAAGCCTACAAGTAAGACTTTTGATAGTAATTGTTGCATTTTTGTACCTTCTTTACCGTTCACAGTTTGTTTATTTGTAGGACTTAATGTTCTTTGAAAACTCTTTGGATGGATTATAACAAGATGACAGAAATAATAAAATATGCAGAATGTGTTTCAGTAAGTAAAAATGAAAATAAATTGATCTTCTTGCTTTGAAGACTTATGCGTTAGATACTTTCTAATTCTTTTTCATTTTCTTCCAGAAATCCCTTGAGCTTTGGACATGTTTTTGAACTGCGCAAATCCTTGTTCCTTATAGGAAAAGAAAGGGAGCTAATGACGGTGTTTATTAAAATATGTCTCATGTAAATAATAATTTCCCACTTACGTTTTATGTGCGTTGTAGCTAAACACATACTTTTCACACAGAGCACTGTTGCTTTGGAACAGCGCTATTCTCTTCTTTCTCTTTTGATGTCCCTGCATAGGAAATCATGAAAGATTAGACGAAGGCTTGCAGCGTCACTGATGAAAGTCTATGTTTAGAGAAGCCTTTGAAGTTTTGCAAGTGCTGGTACCAGTTACTAACCACATGAGGGTGTGTTCTGGGGGTTTTGCTTTTTCATAATTTTGGAAGTAATTTTCTGATTTGTTATTTAATTAATAGTAACAAACTGAGATTGAAAGTAACAAATATAAAGACATCACCCGATGGGAAGTTCGAGATGTTATCTGTTTCAGTGAGTTGAAAGAAGGGAAGTGATGCTTGCTAGTAAATTAATTCTATGGCAAAGATTTGTTTAATGAGTGGCAGCCAGAAATTAGGCTTCCGGTGCTAGACTTGGGAACGTGAACTCTATTCAGAGAATCTGGTCTTCCACTGCTTTTATTGAATGTGGGCCATAAGGTTTGAGAGATGGTCCTATATGTGCTGGAGGGGCACAAATCACTTCACATTTGAACAGTCTAGCGGTCAGAATTCTTGCTCCCATCCACTCGAGAATTTCCTCAAAAGGTTTGTTCCCCTCAGTATCTGGTGGTTGATAACTTTTCATTCAGCCTTGCCCTAGAACAGAATTATTCTTTTCCGCTGGCGAGCTCAGGTATTTTCCGTGATAGGACTGTGCAAGTGGAGCTTTTTTTATTTCAGGTAGCAGTTTTAAGTAGCTGATCATTCCTGCAGTCACACCTCATCATACTGTTCCCAAACGCTCCCGCCAACAGGCTTCTACTAATACAACCTTCCTTCATCCATGATATATATGCAAGACGTAAACAGAAAAAAACTTTGTTGTAAAATATTTGCTGTATGAACCTGCTTATGTCTCTCTTTAAAACTCCAATGAGTCCTCAGGAAGCAAACCAGTACCATACAATATTGATGGTAAAAATAAATCTATCATAGCCACTGGTCAGGTTTCCAAGTGGAACATTTTACAGATCACTGTGAATGATGGATTTTTTTTTTTTAGCATGAACTAGTAATTCAGTTCTTGCAAATAACCAACACATCATCGGAAAGGAGGGGAGATAATGAATAATTCATAAAAATGAAAAAGAGCTAAATTTATCTGGTGATTAAGTCTCAACAAATATTTAGACTAATTTTAAATTAATGTTCATGGATATGCATTCAAACACAGTGAAGTCAGGAAGTTGCAACTAATGTTCCCATAGTGAAATTAACTCAGGAATGCTTATAGATTTAAACAGCGTGTTTTAGATTATATACCACACTTAGGTATTTATACAGATTTACATATGTCTTGAAAATAATTGTGGTTAACAAGCTCTGACAATCATCATTATCTGTTAACCGTTTCGTTACGGGCTCTGGCTGTGACTCTCAGCAGCGCAATCAGGCTGCGATCCGCAGGAGTTATGAACTCGCGGGGAAGCGTTGCCGTCGCCTTTCCCAGGAGGAAGCACCCTGTGCAGTCGCTGTGAGCTTCGTGGGCAAGAAGCTCCCTCGTGTGGAAATTTATAGCTTTGCAGAAGAATGCCCATGACTGATGCCAATTTGCTATTCTCACTTGTTTCACATTGGTGTCATTCTATTAAACGCAATCCTTTCACTCCTGACTTACTCTAATGTGGATTGAGAAAGAGCGCCAGTTTTTTATATTAATGTATCTCTTTAAATCCCTTTGCCATCTTAGACAGAAGTGATTATTGTAGGCAACGGTTTTGGGTCTCACGCAAAACCACGTTCTTGCACTATTTTTGAATTCTGTGTGTCTGAACGCCTGGCTGAATGCAGTGCCTGGTGAGATCAGCAGGTTCCTCTTCCATCTACCACTCTTTCTCTGAGATTTCCAGCCTTCTTATGACCCTTAACAAGCCAAAGAAGAAAATGTGTCCAACCACCGTTGAAGTCAATATGAAATAGGGTCTTGTTTACCTGCGGGGATGAATTTGGCTGTGAGTGTCCACATATATACCCGGTAGGTAAGCAATATATGCATATTTTTTTATATATATTGCAACCAGATGATAGTACTGTACTTCTTGCACTTAGTGACTCTGTTGCCATTGAGTATGCTAGTACAATTTTTTTTTTTTTTTTTAAGTGTAATGCTTGCGTACGTATGTGAGTATGTTTGAATGCCTCTGTTTATACCCAGCAGCAGCTTCTGCGACATACAGAAACAGGTTCAGTCCCTGGATAAAAAAAGCACTGGGGCTGGGATAGCTCTTGCTGGCTAGAACTTCCTCAGCAGCCTGCTTGACCTTGGTCCTACCCTTCTACATCCTGGTAGAAATTCAGTGCCAATGCCAGCACTTTTTCAACTGGAAGCTCCTTCTTCTAAACCAACAGCTGCCAGACGAGGGCAGGTATTTATCCTCAGCAAAGATGGTGGAGTTCTGCATGGTATTAGTAAAGAAAAGCTAAGGTGTTCTAAGGTTTTAAAACCCTGCGGCTCTAACTGGTAACTCTTTCTTATTAATAGCAATGCGTTTCGCATTACGGGAGCTACGTAAGCTCTTTACAAATGTCACCTTTCACGATTCCCCCAAGGGCTGGGAGTGGCTTTCCAAAGGAGAATTTGGTGTTGCCCAAAGGGGGACAGATATTCTCTAAAGCAGATTCATGTCCTGAACATCTTCTAGAAAGAAACATGATTGTTCTAATGAAACGGAAATTTTACCAAGCAAATCGTTTTTCACTTGATCACTAACCAGATTGTAAAGCTGTGTAGTACAACATTCTTGTGTTCAGTAGATGGCAGCAACAGCTCATTATTACAATATTTAGCTTTCCACAGATCACAAGATGTACCCAGGACGCTGATTAAAGATCAACACACCTTTTAACCTCTAATTGATTTCTACCCTTAACTCGAGGATTTTATTTTCTTTGTCTGATATTAAATCTTTGTCACATGATGCCGAGTTATCTTCATTGCCTGCTATGTACGGCTGAATTATTGGTGACTGATATTTTATGACACCTGGTAGATGCATGGGCAGAATCCAGTCTACCACAAAGTGAGCTCTTCTGGCCATCCCGAAACCTATTTTTTTGCACCTGGAGCATCTCTCCAGCTTCCACAGGTGGACAGAGGCCCTGGGACATACTCTACTTTCTGCAGAAACAGAAAGTGCGGTGTCTAAAGGAGATTGCCTTGTGGTGGGGTCCCTAGAAACATAGAAGGTTTCTATGGGTAAAATAACTCTGCCCCCATGTCATGGCATCATGGTCCATCACTATGTGCTGTCCTGGGACACAGGGAAGGGAACCCCCTGTACTGCCACAAACCCAGATGACACCACGACCTGGGAAGGGGCTGGATTGTCCATGGCAAGGTCAACCACTTTTTGTAAGAGTGGCAGCACAGCATCTCTGTAAATCCTGAGATCATTTGGTCATCTAATAATGTGGTGGGTGCAAAAGTACTTCTCTTTGTAGACTTTGATGTGCATATTGAAAAAATCTGGTTTTGTTTCAATTGGGTTATTTTATGATCAGACAAACCTAGAAATGATCCAGAATACACATTTCCTAATGGAGCTGACTAAGTGGTACCTGTTTGAAAAGGAAATATATATGCAATTTCCTCTTCCTGACTTTCTTCTTAGTTGAATTTATTTCTTTTCAATTAGAATGGTATATTCTATGTTAGAATGATGCATAATAGTTTAATTTAAAGACCAACTTTAGGTTTTAAAATGTACTTTTTTTCTTCCCTTAGGGGGCAAAAAAAGCTTTGGTTTCTTAGGGTAAATTACCACATATCCTGTGAAAGGAGATTTGTTATTTTTTTCCTGGAATCCTAAATGTTTTTCTAAACTCTATCCTTCTTAGGAATAACTTCCTTAGTGCCAAATCATTATTGAAGTACTCTATTAGCACCTGCCATGAGACAACAGTTTATTCATGGTTTGTCAGCATTTTATTACTTCACTCCTCCGAAAAGAAATCAACAAAACAATTTTTAAGAGAATAATGCCTACTTTTTGGAGTGAGATACGACTTCCTGCTTGCTCTCTCTCTTTGTCAGTGGTATGCCTACAACAGCCCGCTAAGCTCTTATAAAAGAAAGGTCAGAAGGACAGACACTGGACTGGGCCCAGTGACTTGCCCCCAAAGCGCGTTCCTTCCTTTATCCCAAAGGACAGTGTCCTGCTTTGAGGTAAAACAGAACCAACTTTTCTGTTCAGTAATTTTACTTCTTAGCTAAGCCTCTTCTAATTCTGAAATTAACAGCATGTTGTGCCGAAAACTATTTGTTCTCAGACTGATAAGCCCAATGTTTACAATTAGTGCCGAGGAATGGTATGCAGAAAGGCTCTTGCTTATACTTATTGCTATAACAACCAGGGTCAGCTAATTTCATTATTTGTCCTGTTGGAGGGTTGGAAGTGGAAAAGCGTAGAGGGGTCCCACCTGCAGGGAGGAGCGGACAGGACAGGTGACCCAAAACTGACCAACAGGGGTATTCCATCCCATCTGCCCCATGCTCAGTACAAAAGCTGAGGGATCAACGGGTCAGTCTCCTTCTTCAATGGCCGACGTCCAAGGAGGACCCTGCCTGTTCACCTGCCTTTGATCCCAATTGGTGTGTTCCTGACTCCAGCTCTGGAATCCAGTTCCCACCCGTCGCTGAGTCCAGCCTGGGACTTCCCCAGTGACTGCCAGTGACATCATCCTGGGAGCTTAATACAGTTTTGTATGTACTGTATCTATTTTATTATTTTCCTTTTTGTTTTATTATTAATATTTCATTAAAGTAGCTTAGTTTCTTCTAAACTCATAAGTGTCTTTATCTCTCCTCCTCCTCTCCATGGGTGAGAGATGGGGGGGAGAGCATCTGTCACTGGCCATTGGCCAATTCAGCCAAAACCACCACAGACAGTGAATTCCTGCCACTGTGAAAGGGAGACCTGCAGGCGACCTCACATTGTTGTGTATCTCCTGGATGCCATTGAAAATTCATCTCAATGCACAATTATGTCTTATTCCCCAGTCTCTATTTGCAAAAACAACGCAGAGACTTCTCATCCCTATTCTTACTTTCATTTTCTTCTGGCAAAGGAGTATAAATGTAGTTATTCCAGCCTTGCTGCAGGAATCGGAGTCCTGACCTCACCTGCCTTGACGCCCAGCAGACCTGCTTTGAAGCTACAGCTCTCATAGTAAACCTGCCGCATTAATGGGCACAGGCCTGTTCAGTCCTCGTCTCACTGTTATTGAAAAGGCACACAGCGACGTTCATGTTGATGGACTGTGTTTCCAGTTTGGAGTCCTGGGGTCAGCTGTGAAGCCAGGCAGCACTGGTACTTGGGCGGCTGGTTTGTCACTCTTGGTCTTGAAATAAATTTACTTTACTGTATTGCATGGATTAAATTAATCTCCACCATTTAATATCGCCAATCATGAGGAATAAATAAGTTAGGCAATATATATTTCACAGTCTGCGGGTTCAATTCTGTGTAGTTCTTACGACATGGGCTCTGGCGCAGAATAGCTCCTAAAATCTGGATGTTGGCAAGCAGATAAGCACGGAAATTGCTCATATGCTTAAAAATAAGTGAGCACTTTGTGTACTCTTATTTCTAAAGAACACAGCACCTCCCAGGTTTAATCCTCAAATAACTATGCAATAAAAAACGTTGACATGAACTCCTGAGTTCTCACATAAAATCCTAATTGGGAGGAAAGTCCACACTTATTTGAGTGACCTCGTTGACTAGTGGTTTATTTAAAGTAGGACTACTTTTGCATGAAGGTTGATAGATTAGGTTTAGCGTGCAATAAAATAAAATAGTATTATGGAAACATGCAGGAGGGAACCAAGAGCCGCAGGGTGGCACCAGGAGAGCCGTGCTGCCTCACAGCCACCCCAGGGCTGGGGCATCCTCACCCCCAACGCTTACAGGGAAAGACGCGCTTGGGGTACACATGGCTGGAAAACGGGGAAGCACACACCACACATTTTCCATCTCTAGGTTTCTATAGGCCAGTCATAATGCGGCTAACAATGTTTTTATTCTGATAACTGGGTGAGTATTGAGGGAAAATTATTCCTGTAAGTCATTTCAACAGGACTCATCAGCTTGATGTGTTTTTCCAACTTTAAGGTATTAGTTTGAGGGAATATTTTTGCTTCATGCCAACAACATCAGGTAAGTGCTCTATTTACGTTACTGATTTTTTTTTTTTATTAAAAAGAAAAACGGCATACAAAAACAAAGCCCTACAAGCTACTGTTGGTAGCCACTGCTGTCTCTAGAAATACCTGTTTCTATCTAGAAATGACCCTGGGCGTTTTTTTCTGTTGTTGTTTCAGATGAGCACATTTAGAGAAAGCAAATGTCACAGTGCATGTGTCAAGGTCCAGTACTGCGTTATAAGTCTTTTCTTATTTATGGATTGCTTGCAGAAACTTGGGGAATTTTTGGACATGGCTAATGACTATTGTTATTCTATTCACGTGTTATTTCTAGACCCATGAAGAATTATATTTTGCCATTAGGAATCACTTTGGGCAGCTGTCTTTAATAATAATGCCCTACGTTCCAGCCAGCACCGAAATAAGAAATGCAGCCTGGCATCAAAATAAGGATCATTACTAGAAATATGTTGTAGCTTCACACTTTGCTAGAATTCAAATGAAAGTTTCATGGTGTCATGAAGAACCCAAAGTGTGAAAATACTGTTTTACTTTAAAAAGAAAAATCCTATTTGCTTTGCAAATTTAGGGGTGATATTTTGGCTATTATAGAGAATAGTTTGCTAAGTGTATAGGAAAGGAGGGGAAAAGATGATTTTTAAATGTATTTATTTTAGCTTCTCTCCTATCTCTAGTTTCTTACAGTTGTAGATTAAGGCTCAGAGAACCTGGGAACTAAGTAAGAGCCACAAGTGATGCCTTCTCTATCCTTCACCATCGCCCAGCACCAGGGCAGCAACACTGCACCTGGAACTTTAAGTTTCCCTTAAAAATAAGGCTAAGGTTAGACAAGTCCTCACTGTTTGTGGTTCAAGGGAATTTTTTAAATGTCAGTATTTAAATCAAGAATTATATGGGAATTTTAAATTCTTTAGAGTTTGGAGCAGTTTTGATTCGATACATATTTGGTTCTGAAACATTTTCACTTAGCTGAGCCTACCGTATGAGAGCAGCATCACACAAATGCTCCATAAATGCAACAGCTCAGATAGAAACATCAAGCGTGGCTTGCCAGGCGAAACAGGTTTTTATTTAAATCAACAATATAGTAAAAAATTAATTAAGTGGTTCCCTATCAGGAACAGTTTTATCTCTGCCTTTATTGCTGCAGGCTATCAAGGGCCTGATGTAAAATGGTGGAATCCAATACAAACTCCCAGAAGAGTGAAACCCCGGCAAGAATTAGTGGTGTACAGTGTATTTCATCCTTCTTGACACAGTGCTGTGACAAAGTCAATACAGTCCCACGCTTTGATTCCTTTCCTAGTGGAGCCTCATAGAAAATTAGAGATGTTTTTCCTTTCAATGATCTGCAAGATGTGCCATTATTGATGACCTTCACCCATCGTGGACACTCAGATGGTGTTCATCGTTCTGACACCAGACCAGTACACGCATTGTTAAAAACACATGCAGTGTGAAGTGGTTCTGTGCTTGTTGCTGAGGAGAGCTCAAATGAGTGCATTTTCTTCTTGCTTTGCTGAATAACTACAAGCAGTGCATGAGGAAGCAACGTGAAAATTTCTGGGCAGTTAGGTAAGGAGAAGAGACACAAAAGCTAGGGCTTGGCAGGACTGCAGAGAGACCTGCCTGTGTAAACAGTCAGGGTGTGTCTTTGGGAAAGGCTTTGTTCAGCAAAAGCAGATAAGCACCGGCTGCTTTATTGACATTAAACACGTCAGTAAGTGTGACACCGAAACGAGGAGTGCGTATGGGATTCACAAAAACTTCTGTAACCTAAAACCGCTTCCTTTTAGCTGCAGTGGATGGAACAAGTGGGACTAGGCATTTTGTCTTGATTTTTGGGTTTTTCAACAGAAAAACTTGTCTCCTCCAATGGGTATAAGCATATGACTTCCCTACGTGCACCATCAGGGAGACTTATCGTAGAGAAGTGTGGTTATATGACGGGGGAGGGGAAGGCATACGCATGACCTGACACTCACTAACCTGTTTGTATAAGCAGTCTCATAAAATAACTTGTCTCAATTCGTTTGGCCTTTTGCTCAGTCATCTCTTGGCAGCGCTGGGTTTGGCACGTTTTAGGGAACGTGATGTTTTAGTTAAACTGTCACCGGGCTTGGTAAGGCCATTGGCCCTGATGTCAGGGAAAGGGTAAATGATTGTGGAGCTCGGGAAGAGGAAGAGTCTGACTGAGATGTATCCTTACAAAACCACAGGGTAACTTGGGGTGAAGGGAAGAGCAAGGGTGTCATGGGAACAAAACAAGCAGGGAGCGGAGTAGGATACAAGGAGAACAAAATATTTCTACCAAAAGTAAATGAATGTTTTCAACTAGCTGTGAAGTCTAACCAGGTCTTCACAAATGTGTGCTGAGTGGAAATAGCATGATGGAGCTTCATTACAAAATCAACACCTGCTTGGTGAAGTCTTCGTTATCTAATCGCTGCTGATCTGTTCAAGCTATAACGCTTGTCATCTTGTTATCTTGATAACAAGTTATCTTGTACTTTGGGAATATCACTGATAGGATATGGTTAAGAAGGGAAAATGTTTTAAGGAAATCCTGTAGATAAATCAATGTAGGCAGCATTGATGTCCTTGGTATCATATATATTTATTGCTACAAATATATGTTAGCTTTCTTGGTGAACTTTTTACTCTAAATCACTTAACTGTAAAAGGCTATAATAGAAGCCTTTCGTGAAGGAGATATATCATAGCAGATAAAGTAAAAAAAAAAACCAACAACAAAAACAAACAAACAAACAAAAACAAAAAAACAACCAACCAAACAAAAAACCAAAAAAAACCCCAACCCAACCAAACAAAAAAACCCAATGAAGAAAACCAAACCTATACAAAAGAGATCAGACTCCTCTCTTCTCCCACGCTGTCCTGGAAATCAAATTTTGTAAATAGTTTTGTTCAGTCTGTGGTTTATAAAGCAACGTCATCTTATCTGCAGTCTTGGTTGATGTAGAAGGGCTTAGAGTTCTGGCACTAGATTGAAGCATTAAAACCACAGGGTTTCATTCAAAGGCCAATGAAATAAGTGTTAACCTTTGCAACAGGTCATTAGGGCCTTTTGTCAGATGAGTTCAGAGGAACTGTATGCAGCTCTACCAGCAAGTATATTATATTAGTAACTCAGAGCAAATAACGGGTGAATGGTGTAAAATGTTTGTTCTAGTTCTAAAGATGTAGAAAATACTGGTTAATGCTAATATGGATACACTTAGGCAGAAATCACATGCTTTGAAATTCTGGGAAAGATCGTTGAAAGAGAACCATATAGAATAATTGTAAATACCAGCGTGAAAAAGGCTGTAACCTCCATTTTGAAGACCTGCTAAGGAGCATATTGGATCCAGAACCCTGCAGGCCAACTCATTCCACCCAACTTGCAGAAGCTGCAAGTCCAGGGGGTTGGACCTTCCATCTCCAGCAGAAGAGAGTGGCCGTTTCCCAGGGTTGGGGGCTGGGGGGGCACTAAGCCTCCTCCCGCAGCAATGCAGGAGGAGCAGACATGTCTTGGCAGGGCTGGCTCCTGGTGTGGGTCTCCACTGGTGCAGTGTCCTCCAGCAGCACACTGCAAACCTGCCGCAGCTGGAAGAGAAACTGCAGTCTTGGGCCAGGAGCTCCCACCAGCACCTCTCCTTGCGCAGGAAGGGTGGACAGATTCTGCTTTTGCCTTGCCGGCAGTGAGACGTGATTAAGGGAAGAGGAGAGAGCTTCTCCTCGCTCAGTAACCACCAGCAGCTTAATTACATTAAACAATTGAATGAGGGATTGGAAGGCAAACACAATTTATGATACCGCATGATACAGCAGCCAGGGAGAAATGTCTCCTGGGCTGTGAGTAGCAAACCTGACAAACTTGATTTAAGGAATAATAGGGCTAAATATGAATGTCTTGGAAGCTGTGTGCAGGATTTCTAGTTAATAGAGTTTATGTCTGATGTAAATCTTCCATTTTCCTTCCCTATGTTTTCTGCTCCCCAGCTTCCAAACCTCCCAAATCCCATAGCTCCCTGTGTGAGAAGCAATGCCTGGCGCTGAGTTTCCTCAGTTCTCATTCTTAATTGACCTATAAATTCACCTCATAAACTCTTGCCCTTCTACTTTTACAACTTCTTAATTATCTTCTTAATTAATGAAACCCTCAATGTCCCCAGTAAGTTTTTTATCAGATGAGTCTGTTATGAAACGCGTTAACTTCGGCTTTGCCGGTTGTAATAATATTCTGCTCTCAGCCTGGTTATGCGTTTAGGTATTGCAATATTCATCCTCAGGTTGAGAAAAGAAGGGGGTGCCAGTGTATATCACACACAGTCAGAAACCACCCACTTACAGCTTTTCCTTTGTCAGCAGCTTCCCAACAAGCCTAAGTTGCCTAAGAACAGTAAAGTTTAAGAAGCGTTATTTTTTTCATAATAGTGATTTTAAGAACAATGCTGGTGTCCAAAAGACTAAAATAGTGCAAACGAAAAGAGATGTGGGCCTGGGTGCGTTTGGATATTGTTTGCTGTGCTAGGACAGAGGTGGGGGTGTGCAGGGGGACAGCGGGGGCTCTGGAGGACGACAGGCAAAGGGAGCAGAGGGGATTCCTCCCCTCCAGCAAAAGATACCCCCTGCACCATGGCAAAGGGCTGCTGCTAACTGATATTTTTATTTTGTGCATCTTTTAAAAGGGGAGGTGGGGTGTCATTTCAAGGCCCCAGGTGTCCTAACATAACCGTTTTATGTGATTACACTTTTACATCAGCTCTAGAGGAATTTGGCCAGTGACTCCCACCCACGCACATTCCCTGCTTGTCCAGGAAACGTACTGGAGCGAGGGGAGTGTTCAAGGACTACTAACACTCCATTGCTGCTGTATGATCTAATGTTGCCTGCAACGGTGCTTAAATGACAGAACTTGGCTTTGCAAAAATCTTAAAAAAAAAAAAATCCCGAACAAACAAACAAAACCCCTAAACAAACAACCCCCCCAAGTCCAGATAAACTCTAAGCAGCCTGGAAATCCAGACTGCCAACTTCAACACACAGAGCTGCACATCCGCAGGATGGGGCGTGTGGAATTGGCCTGGGTTGGTTTTCCTGGTGTATTGTATTGATTAAGCTGGTATTATGCCTTTTAGGAAAAAAAACCTTCCCTAGGAAAATGTTGGCTGTAAGTATCTATTTGCAGTATCAGTATCCCTTTAGCGGAAACCAGGATTTACACAAGCTGCATTTTAAACTCTTGGTATCACAGTTAATCCTAAATGCTGTAAACTGTAATGGCCTATTTCTTTACGTCAAGTTGTTCTTTTCCTCCGTATATCTTGGTTTCCCACTCTAAAGCGGCTTATGCTGGTTCATCTGCAGTGCTGACATTCAAAAACCTGTATGACTGGCAGCAGTAAAACTTTATTTAGCCTCTTTTTTGGTCTAAGAAAGAAACTGGTTTGGCACAAAAACATTTAGTAGCAAAATCAAATACATTGTCTTGTTTCTATTGTCGTTTAGTTGCTGTTTTGCCCTTGTGTTCAAACACCCTGAGGAAAGACTGATGGTGATGGCTGACTGTTCACTGTGGCAATTGCCTTTCCTGTCTAAATGATTACCACAATATTTAGTGACGGCCCGAGGGGACGTGTTGCTGGTCAGTATTATGTGAAAAAATTATTACTGCTGCTTTATGGGGTTTGGAACTGTTAACTGTACAATCCTGCTGTATGGGTACTGAATTAACGAAGATACTACAGTATTAAAACCCTTTTCACCCAGTTTCCCTCTCAGAGAAGAACCTAAGACTCATTTGCTAGACTGCAGGCTTGATGACTGACTTGACATTGTTAAATGAAATCAAATAAGCTAGCAGGCCTGTTACCACAGTTACAAATCTTTAATACAGAGGAAATGTGTTAGCTGCCTCTTCTGGTTTCGTGAATACATTTTTTATTATCTTAGTGAAGGCCTAATTACTGAACCAAAAAGAGAGCTATACTGGGACTTGGGAGATGTCGGATGCCTGTCAGCTGTGAGCGTGATGGAATCTATTTGCCCCAGTTCCACATCAAAGAAATAATAATAGCAATTCATCTACTTTTAAAATTGTTTGGATTTAAACTGCCTTTTACTACATGTACATCATGTCTGACACGCTGGTGGTGGTCTGATGTTAGACTCATCATGTTTTATCAAAATGTAGATTTTGCCTGTTGGAACACTTCATTATTTGCCTATCTGCTTTCAAAATCGTTACTAGATTGGATACAACAAGTAGTATAAATGCAAAAGGAAGATAATTTATTGATTATGGATAAGATTCCTAAAATGTGAATAACTGGGAGTGCAGGGGCTAGGGTTAACCTTTTAAAACCTAAATTCTCCCTGCAAGTTCTTAGTGTTGTGAAAATCCTGTCACTTAAGAGTGCGTTTTGTGTGACTGCAAATTGTGTGGCCTTGGCCAGCAAAACCTGGAGAGTGCAGAGCAGCCGATATTGCAACCTCAGGAGAGTCAGGACTCACCTTTCCTCCTCTATGCAACAAAATATTTTTCGGTATTTTATATTCCGTTTCATTTTTGCCCCATCATCCCCAGATGATAACACTGACTCCAATTTACTCCGTCCTGCCTTGTCCCCGCAGCAGTTCCCCTGCAGAGGGATGGAAGGATTTTACAATGCAGGCGTCCAAGCATTAGGGCAGGCCCTAAATCTTAGGTCAGAAACGGGAGCTCCTGGGCACAGTCAGTACATTTCCCATTCCCCTGTGTGTGCAGTTTGAGTGGCAGCAGCCTTTCAGAGCTGTGCACAAGGGAGGGATGGGAGACAGGAGAGAAAAAAGGTACCCCTTGGCTGGGGCTGCTGCCAGTGCAGCTCCGGAGCCTCTCCTGGCCTCCCATGGGGAGGGGGGGGATTTTTTCCTTTTTTTCCCTTTTTCTCCTTCCTCCTCTTTTCTCCCCCCTTTTTCATTTCCTGGCACCACCCTCAATTTTGCGCCTGAAACCTCACATCCTCTGTCTTTTCTGTATTTAACGCAAAAACAACCACTCACCACAGCTAATCTTTCCCCGCATCTGCCAGGGCTGCTTGCCGATCTGGGTTCGCTTTCCAGGTCTCTCTCTGCCAGAGAATTGAGTTTGTGTCTTCTGCGGGATTACGTGCACGGATACAAAAGCCAAACCTGCTGGTAATCGCTGTTATTTCCCGTGGCATGCAAACAATGCCTGTCTCAAGGTTGAACGTGGTTATACACCAACCATTTGAGCTGCACAAAAGCTATTTGCTTCTTGTGTCCAGCCACGGGTGAATTTCCTCCGACGGTCCATCACAAACACCGCGCAGCCTGAGCACTAAGGGGAACCGAGCCGTTTAGGTGACGTCAGGAAGAAAACAGCTCCTTTGGTCAACAACCCCATCCAGCAAATCAGGTTACTGAGACCCCCGTGTCAGAAGCTGGCGGAGGAACTCATCCCATTTCTGGTGTTGGGTACCACGGGATCAGAGGAGGTGCAGGAGTCAGGGGGATCGGAAGCTGAAGCAGTAGTCATATTCTGAATATGCAGACCATAAGCAACACACCTAGAAAGCGGGGTCAAGAATCTACAAATAATGTTTCTTTTCAGTTAAGCATGCTAAACCTGATGAATAAATTACTAGGAGCACGGTCCCTTTCCCACTTCCCAAATATTTAAGCAGTTCCCCTGTGGCACTGACCAAATCTGCTCACTGGGGAAAATAAAAAGTTAGTGAGTATTTCAACCCACTGATCTAAAAGAAAAGCACCGGCTGCCAGTCAAAACACCAGTGACCCTAGCTGGATAAGAAAAGAAGTGGAGCATTATTTGATATGGCAAAGACCAAAAATTTACTTTGTATTGTGTGAACTGCAGCATCTTTTTTTTCTGCCACCGCAGGTGAATAGGTTTCTTCCTGCTGGTAAATGCCTGAAAGGAAAAGGAAGAAATACGCTGCGATGTCTGTTCTCTTTGATAAGATGAAAAAAAAAATAAATATCATAAGGAGAAAAGCTAAGTATTGCATTTTACAATAGATACACAATGTCCTTTCCACTCTGTGCATGGGGGAAAAAAAAGGCCCTGAAAGACAAAGCGTATTAGTTTTGGGTTGGGTTTTTTCCTCTTGAAACGGAGTAACATGTTTTGATAGTGTTTTGGGTTGGGTTCTTTTGTTTGATTTTGCTTGGGTTTTATTGGTTGGGGTTTTGTGGTTTTTGTTTGGGTTTTGTTCGTTTTTTTTGGTTTGGGTTTTTTTTTTTTTTTGAGTGGATATTAAACATGTGAATCTGTAAAAATCACGGACTTCAGTTTCAACAACAACATCCTAACGAGGGCTTGTCCAGGCTGTGGGAAGGAGCTGAAGCCCAGCCCAGCCCTGCTGCTCCCTGGCACCTTCTCAAGCAGAGCTGGGGCAGCTGCTGGCAGCCAGGGGAGGAGGCAGCCTCCCTCGGTGCTACTCTTTCCTGCTGAATTTTATGACAAGTTTGAATTTAGGGCAATCCAGAAAAGTTGTTACAACTTCTCCGGATGTATCCAAGTTTTCAAACAGCCAGTCCGGGTGTCACGGGCCAGGTCCCTGATGGCGGCAGGGCAGCTTCGCGACGCACACGGCACACCGAGCGGTTCCAGCAGCCGTGCAGTTTGGATGATTTCTTGTGATACACCACTAATTTGGGATTGCAGTGGATCTCTGCCGTGCAGCTCATCAAACCCCTCAGCAATGCGACTTCATTTCCTGCCGAGGCTGCTCTCAGCTATGTCTATGGAAGTTCAAAACCCCCCACTCGGAAGGAATTTGTCCAACTTTCAGCCCTCAGCGTAGCTGAGTGCAACCCTGGTCAGACTAAAGGCCCTCAAAACTGGGCTATTAATTTGGTAGGTTGTAAGAGACGACAACTGGGACAGGATTTCATGTTGTTTTCTAGCATCCTATCTTGGGGCTAGTGGGGCAAGATTTGTACTGGGTTTTCAGAACTGCTCTTTCCTGAGGACAAGGTAATTTTGTCTTTCAGAGTTATCCATTAGGAGTTCCCTGTGCCTGTGGTATTCCTGGAGAAGTTGTCAGGACTGGTGCTGGCTTTCTTACTCTAAGTATCTAATTTAGGCTCTGTAACCTCTGAGCATCGAATTCTTCATCTGTCACTTCACGGTCTATAAGGTGATCCAAGGTGAACTGCGGTTAATTCCTTGCTGCAAAGGTATTCAAAGCTGTGGGATCTGGCAAAGAGGTAACTCTGTTTTGCTGTCTGAGCAATGGGCTTGTATTTGATGCCATCTGAAATATCTTGTATTTCAGAATGATGCTACTTATTATAGCCCCCTTGGCACTGTGATCAACCGATTTTAAGAATTAGCTAGCTCGTCCCTAACACAGGAGGAGCAGACGATCTTTTTCACTTCTTGTGAAAACATCACACATTTTTGTTTCTAGTCATCTATCAAACCAGATTACCTTCTTCATAGGTAACTAGTACTTGTCTGGAAGTAGCCCTGAAACTTGAGGAGTAGGAATGTATAACGAAAGACAAGGATAGTGGCAGCCTACAGATGGAAATATCAAAAGTGCATTTTGCTACTATAGATCCATTATTTGGATCCTTTGACAGAACAGAACCATTCTTTGCTTTGTTTTATAATTTCGCTATGCTGAAAATAAGGCCTGCATATTGCATTTCATTAGGTTTTATCTGCACCTGTACACATTGTACATGTAATAATATCCAAAGGCTTCTGAAGAATGAAAGACATGACTTTCAACAATATGAACAGAAGTTTAAAAGACCCTAATTTTTTTATGTTATGTTATGCTATTTTTAAATCTCAGTTTATCATATTTATTGAATGGTCTGTGAACCAAAAATATTGAAGAAGTTAGCAGGAGAATTAAGCATTATATTTAAAACTCATGAAAATATTTTATTATTCACTGTAATATGTTAGGAAAAAATCTAGAATGTAATTGGTTTTATAGAATCTAAAGATTAAAAACTCACTAACAAGTAAATGAAAATACATTACAGTAAAAATATAGACTACGCGTTTGCAGACAATAGGACTTTCATGTGAATCTTAACAGTGACATTTAAAGAAATGTCTCCATCAGCCAATGCTCTGCAATATGTTTTACGCAATATATTATAATATGTTTCTTTGTAGCCCTGGAATGTTTTATGATGATCATTAACAAACATTGCGTAAATTTACAATGACCCTTATAAAATCAGGCGTTTAAGTTTAATATATTCATGGCTTATCTATGTCACATTGATGTTAACTGCATCTTTTGATCATCTTTAACGTGAAAATATTTGTAATATACAACATATTTTATGACAAAATAGCTTCTTTCTTAAAAAGCTGAGGTTTTTTAGATTTAACACTAAGGATTTAACACTTCCCTGTCTTAATTTTACATGATCCAACAACAAATTCACCACAAATGGGTCACTTTGAGATACAGAAGTATGGTTGGGGCTTTTCTGTTTGTTTGGTTTGGTTTGGGGTTTCTTTTTGTTTTTTGGTTTGTTTTTTTTTTTTTAAATAATTTTAGGGTAAAATTTATTTAACAGAAACCCTTGTTTTAAAGTGATCATCTGGGTCTAAAACTCCACTGCTTGTACACGAGAGTCCTTCAGCATCTCTCCTGGTACTCTCATTTTGGGCCTCCCCATTCTTCATCACGGAAGTGTTGCTAATGGATTAAGGATGGTGTGTGGCTCCACAGAGCCCACATGGAACCAGGAGATCACAGTAAACTTGGGACCACACACAAAATATACTTGTATACAGTCAGATTTGAAATTAAAGTATTGTCTATCCTTCATGGGCTTCACCTCATACAGTTAAATTTGTTATCAAAAGAGTAAACAAATTAATAGGTGCCCCTGTCCCTTACCCCAGTTCTCATAATCTTGTATGTCTGGATTCAGCATCATGAAACTGTCCCTTTTTGTAAGACTCATTTTTGGGGTAATTATCTAGATGCAAGTGTTTCTGAAATAAAAATAAATAACTAAATAAACAAAACCACTTTAAAAGTTATAGGAAACTTTTAGAAACTTTGGACCTTTTCAGACTTAAAAGGTGTTTCCTCAAGCAGTATGAATGCACGGCACTGTCTGGTTTTCTCCAAATAGTATCATACCGATAAGTATTAATGTAGTATCAAACATTAGAATGAACCAAAGGTAAGGTAATAATTCCCTCAAATCACCCGTGTGTTCAGAAAATCTCTCCTGAACTGACTAGTGCATTGGGGTAAGCACCAATCAAAGGATTAGGTTTGCGTTTTTTTTTGTTGTTGTTGTGTTTGGTTTGATTTTTTTTTTAATTGACAGTTATTTCACGGAAACCAGCTGTCTTTGAACATTTAGGTCAGAGTGAAAGCTTCTTCAGACAGGAGAAGGTGATAGTGTCAATATTATAGGAAACCTAAGACTTTTTTTTTAGGATTATACTTTACTGTGAACAATAATTTGGTATACACAGAAAAGGCAATAGTTACATGGGCAGGTTTGTACTGCCCGACCTTCTTAATGAAAGAACACCACAGACTCACAGAATGGTTCGGGTTGGAAGGGACCCTGAAGACCATCTAGTTCCAACCCCCTGCCATGGGCAGGGACACCTCCCACCAGACCAGGCTGCTCAGAGCCCCATCCAGCCTGGCCTTGAACACCTCCAGGGATGGGGCATCCACAACTTCCCTGGGCAACCTGTGCCAGTGTCTCACCAGCCTCATGTTGTTATTTCAGTTGTAACAGTTACACTGAGACATTACTACCTTAAATTTCTGGCTTTGCAAGAAAACCGTCTAGAAGTACTGCATCACTTAATTTTACGAAAATATTTGTCCTTCTGTTCCCCTGCTACGGCAAGGGAACAGCGCTCCCTGAGCCCGCAGCGCTCACGAACGCCGTTGCCCCCAGCAACGGTGGAGCCCTTTGCGGCGAAACGGCCGTGGTTTTGGGCACGGTTGATTTTTTTTTTATTTTTTTTTTTTTTTTTGTACTGGAAACAAGGAACTGTGCCGGCTCCCCGCCCCTGCGCTGCCCTGAGAGGGGGCGGCCTCGGGCGGCCCCCGCCCGCAGCGCCGGGTTTTCCGGCAGCGCCGGGACGCGACGGGGACGGAGGCGGCGGGGCGGGGCGGGGCGGGGCGGGGCGGCCGGCGGCCGGGTTCGCTGCGGGATCGGCTTCGGGAACGGCTAGTTTTTTATTTTTCCTTTTTGCTGTGAGTATAAGTGCCTTCACCGTATATGGTTTCTTCTAGGTGGTTCTTCCGGGTATCTGCTATATTTTCGTTACAATGATAAGAAGGGCCGTGAAATGGACCTGCTGATTAGAAGGGCCGCGTTTTCCAGTTGGGGATTGCGTGCGTAAATTAGGCAGAGTCTCTCGTTAGCAAAGTAACTTGGTTACAAAGGCTGATGGAAGGAAAGGATCTGTCTGCCAAAGCTGTCCTGCGAGAGCCCCACTCCGGAGAGAGGAGAGCAGCAGGCATGGTTCGGGCGATGGTGGCCCTGGCACCCAGCAGGGAGGCGGGCAGCGTTAGAGATGTGCCCTCCTCTCCCTGACGCCGGGTACCCAGAGTGGCATCTGTGCTTTTGGCTCTCAGGGGGCTCCCAGGTTTCAGGAGAGGTGTCTACGTAAGGGGAGGAGGTACCTTACTGCAACAGAACGAAATAATGTTGTCAGCTTACAGTTCGTTTCATTCCTTTTCTGAAGGCTATTTTGTTAACTTTACCAGAAAATAACGTGCTTAATTAGATCAACTAGAGTATTTTTAACTATACTGTTTCTCCAGCAGTCAAGGTTAAAATCTAGTGGCTCAATAGTCTAATATAATGTGATGATGAAAAGAAGCGCCACAAAGCTAGCTAGGGTGAACTAATGCATGCCTCGCAGCTATTTGGCTTTCTAAGTCTATTTTTTGATTCATAAACCTTCTTGGAAAGGGCTGGCTTGGTATTTAAATAGCTCCATGCGTGATATTTGTGCTTGGCAGCTTATGTCAATATGCTCTTGGGAGTATGTTAGTGAGCTAGACAAGAAACAAAACGGAATGTCATGCTAGTGTATTGTTTTTCTGACAAAAAACAGAAGTTCTGTAGTTAACTGAATTAAGGCCTTTCTAAATCAGTTGCAGCATATCTAATGATGTGCATCAGGGTAAGGGAATTGTAGTTGTGTAATGCAGTTCTGAAAATGAGAAAGCGACTGAAGAGAAATGTGGGCATTCTGCCATTCCTTAAAAAGGAACAGTCTAGGGATGTTATTTCCTTACTGGTTTCCGAACTAGAGCAGCTTTGTTCTGACTTCCTTTGGAACCGGTTTTTCCTCGATTTCCCTCCCAAAAGTTTTTGGTTGTTCTTAAGCGCCCAGGCTCTAAATTCTCGGAGGGGGGAAACCGCCGTGCCTGGGTACCCAAATGCCTCTGAGGGTTGCTTCCCTGTTACCCATTTGAGTAATGATTCAAGAAAGTAAAGAGAAAGTGAGGATCTGGCTGGATGTGCTGGTGCTGGTTTAGGCTATCGCAGCGGTTGACTGCAAAGGAAAAAAGTCTGGGAACCACTATGGATGAGGAGGAAGGCTGGCAATAGGGGTTCTAGATAGTACAACGTATAGGGACAGGGTATGAAGAATGGGACTTCTTGATGTGAGTCCCTTTATCTCGCGAGCAGTACAGCAACTGAGGTGTGGGGGTCTGCTGTCAGCTTGATAACCCCCAGCTGAATGGCCAGTCTTGGCAGTCGAAGGACTGGTGTGTGTGTGGGGGTGTGTGTGGCAGTTCTTTTGCCTTTCGATTCCTCCCCGCAGTGTAGTAGCTGCCGCTGGAAGCCACGCTGCGGGGTTCAGGCTGTGTTTTAGGGGAGGCAGCTGGCTGTGTGCAGGGCGGGCAGCCCCTGCCTGTCCCACTGCCGGCGCGCAGGCGCAGCGCAGGGACCTCAGGCCATCCAGAGACTGTATTTCATAAGGATTATTCATTACCAAACAGCTGCTTTGCAGGAAGCATTCTTAGTCTCCCTGTGCTTCCTTCCTGCCAGCAAAACTGCTTCTGCGTTTCCTTGTGTAAAGCTGGACCCAGGTATGTCCCCTCTTCCAGAGAAGAGAGGATATTTATATGTCATCTGTACTCCCTTTGGGAGATTGGACCCAGAGCTAGGAGTTACTGTCAGGAAAGGGCAAAACACAGCTGCTTTTTCTGGTGCAGCCCTAGGCCAAAATAGCCCCAGTGAGGGGTGAGGTGGTGGGAGCCGTAGCCTGGTCCCCAGCCTCCTCTCTCCTTCTGCACTCCCACTGGGGGAATTTGGGGAATGTTTGATCAGCAAATACCTCAGGTAATGTAATCGGATGTGAAGGGCCCTTATAATTCCAGTATAACGTAGCTTGGAAAGGGTAACCTTTGGAGGTCAGCCTAAATTTAAATTTAGATGAGATTGCTCAGGGCCTTGTAAAAGCTTTTCGTAAGATGTATGCAAAGATATACACCTGCTTCTTCTGGAACACCGTGGCCAGCTTATTCATTCCCATACAACTTACTCTCGATTTACGTTGTGAATTCAGGCTGTAGCATGTGGCCAGCGTAGCTCAAGGGATTCATGCAGCTACTGTTTTTGTTGAACCAAAATTAATTCAGCAATAGACTTCTACTTGATGAAGCACTTTTTTTTTTTTTCCTTTAATTCTGTGGAATTTTAACTCCATTACAAAGGAACAGCATTTTTCCTCTTTTTTCTCTCTCAAGGTTGATCATGATGATCAGAGGTCTGTAGCACCTCTGCTATGAGGACAGGCTGAGAGGGTTGGGGTTGTTCAGCCTGGAGAAGAGAAGGCTCCGGGGACACCTTATAGCCCCTTCCAGTACCCAAAGGGGGCCTACAGGAAGGATGGGGAGGGACTGCTTATCAGGGAGTGGAGTGATAGGACAAGGGGTAACGGTTTCAAACTGAAGGAGGGCAGATTTAGATTGGATATTAGGAAGAAATTCTTTACGATGAGGGTGGCGAGGCATTGGCACAGGTTGCCCAGAGAAGCTGTGGATGCCCCATCCCTGGAGGTGTTCAAGGCCAAGCTGGATGGGGCTTTGAGCAGCCTGGTCTAGTGGGAGGTGTCCCTGCCAAGAGCAGGAGGGTTGGAACAAGATGATCTTTAAGGTCCTTTCCAATCCAAACCATCCTATGATTCGATGATGCTGGTATCAGTAAGTGTTCTTTCTGCCTTTTTTTTTTAAGCTCCTTTTGGCAACACTGGAAGAGTAGATAGGAAAAGACAAGCAGTTGGCCCTTTCAGTCATGATATTCTGCTGTGGAAGCCCACTCGCCTGTGCAAGCCCACCCTTTGTTATTGTGTGGAGACAAAAATTGCATACGTGGTCTTTAGTAGTGCTTAAGTAGCGCTTAAGAAGTAGAATAGTATAAAGAAGTGAATAGGTGGTAGTATGGCATTTCGGCTGCTCCAGGATTTACCCAAGCTGGTTTTGTAGTCCAACGTCAATGCACTAAACCAGTCACTCTGAAATTACTGTAGTAACTTGTTCACATCAATTGCATGATGTTTCCGAATGGCTGCACAATGGAGTCCTGCACTGCAATGAAGTAATTGCACATCCCAATGCTTCCCTCTCAGTTGAGGGTGAGTTCAGGATACTGAAAGCATGGATGCAGGCATAGACAATGCAGGCTTACCTTGTGGTGGAGACATGGCCTAGAAAGAAGCTGAGATATTTAAAGTTATTTTAGCTTGTATTTGTAATTCAGCTTTCCTATATGGTTTAGGTAGGCAAGTATCTTTTATTAATAAATAGAAAACTCTGAATAACTCCTGTGTGAAATTATATATTTAAAAAATCATGAAATAAAAATGTTGTTTTGCAGAACAATTATAAGCAGATCCACGGCAATGCAAGGTGAGTAAAATATAACCAAAATGTAATCTCTGATATTAACAAAAGATAACATGAGTCCTTCCGAGGTGTTGAAGCAATATCAGCGTACTTATTAGTTTACCTTCTAATTTTATGAAATATGTATTAATGTTTTAAATTGAGATTGTTTACATTTTAAAATTGAATCATTTACAGAACACGTAGCTTACATTTTCTGATCTTGATTTCTGAAGTAAAATAAAATAAAAAAATAAATAGTCTTGAAATTCAAGTTATTTCTACTTACAAACTGAACTTGGTTAACGTTTTTTAAATCCATAACCCTCTGAGTCTGCTGGTGAGGCATCAGTATAGTCCTAACTTGAAGAAATTGGGAGAAAATAATCTATATAGTGGCGAATGGCTCATTACCAGTCTGTTCTGTTCCCTGGCAATTCTTTGCATTAAAGCCTCCTTCTAAATATAAATGAACAAAGGCACCTCTCATCCAGAGAGTGAACTGACCCTGCTTGAGCTGGGGTTGGACCAGGTGATCTCAAGAGATCCCTCCCAAGCTAAACGACTCTGTGTCATCTTTGTGATATCATGTATGATGTTTAATATTCATGTTGTGCATAAATATGAGCTTGTTGTACAGTTTTTGCTATACAGAAAACAGCTGCTTAATTTTGTTATGTGTCTGCTCTGAAAAAGGAGGCGATGTTGGGGATCTTTCACCCTAGGGTAGGAGGAAATGAGCAATACTCAAAGCGTATGTTCCATTCTTCCAGCACATAAACCTGCACCAGCACCTGGATTTTCAAATGCTGGCTATGCACCAGGAAATCAAGCCCCTTGTGACTACCCTCAGCAGGCACCCGGGATTTACCAAGGTAGGTTGCTTGGCTACGGATCTGCTGTACTGTTAGGAAATAAGCACGGGAGGTAGGAGGTTGCACAAGGGGGACCATCTCTGATTTACTTTTCTGCTGTTAATTGTGTACAGCTTCTGTTAATTTCTGTTTTGCTGAAAAGTCATCATCTTTCCTTCTTGGTGCTACATGTTGGTATGTGCTAAGCAGTACCAATAGTGGTGGAAGTTAAAAACGTTCCTCAGTGGTCACTGTGAGGAGTTTGTTAGGGTGGTGTTACCGATGCAAAGCAATTAATGTGTGGCAGCTTCTTGCTGATGATCAGATTTTTTAATTAAGATGTTATTTCAGGTTTTCACTTTATTTTCCTCTACAAATCAAGAACTGAAGAATTGTTTTTTTCTTTCAGTTCTGTTGGTCCATGTGTTCTGTTCCTGTTCCCTACTTTGTTGCTGTAATTACACTTACGCTTTCAGGCATTTGCTTTTCTCTTCTTCTGCGTCATTTTCTGTTCTCCGTTCAAAATGCAGCACTCGTAAATAGCTTCTCACGTGCTGGTAACTAATTGCGTTCTGAAGAACTGAACCACAATGAGCAATTTCTAACAATCAAGTTCAAAGCATAGGTTGTAGATAAAATGCAAAAAGTTTGGCCCAAGTTACTGTGCGGTTCACCAGTTAAAAGTTGTGCATCTTGTGGCAAGGCACTCTGAGGTCTGTACTTCAGCGGGGAATGGGGACGCGCTGCCCGTGCAATGGAGCTCGGGGAGCATTTTTCACCTGGAATAATTGTATGTGCGCACACTTGCACACGATAGCAGTAGACACTCAGTTTGTGTGCAAAGCCTGTGCTCCGACCTAAAATTTTGTATTCCATAAGGGCAGGTCCTTCTCTGGGGTGAGGGATTGCACCACCTGTGCGTTTTAAGCCACAGCTGCTCACATCACCTGAGGTATTGTCCCGCTTATGGCCACCGCATGAGCTCTCACGTGGTGCAGTCCAAGTTTTGTAACGTAGTGTGAAACATTGGTGCTGAGATGATTTGGGCTAAAGATAAGTCTTCAGGTCAGCAGCTCTTGAACTATTCGTCTTTGTACGGCTCTACAAAAATATTTTTTGCGGCTTCTGCGTTGTGCTTGCTTCTGAGTAAAATGTAGAATTCCTCTGCTTCAGATTGAAGGCCTTGTCAGCCTATCAGGAAAGTATTAAATGATGAAAAAAATACAATTCTTGTTCTGTAACTTTCAATAACACCTTTAGCCACAAGGTCATAAAGCATCTCTGTAGCAAAGGCCGTGTTCTGCGGGACGGTACCCAGGCAAGGCCGGGTGCTGAGCACAGCCTGGGGACATGGGATGGTGGTGAGCACTGAGGCAGTGCTGCCTGTGCCATCTGGTGGGTGCTGAGCGACTGGACCCTGAAGTGCTTCCTGAGAGGTTGTGTTTCCTATAGAGTGCTAACCGGAGGAGACTTACTTGATGTTCACAAAATGTGTACCAAGGAAGAAAACAGTTCCACATCTTCTCCATGAAGGGAGTTGTGGATTTCCTGGGTTTTGAAAGAGAATCCATTAAACAAATGAGAAAGTGCAGTTTTTAGATAACAGTTACGTGGTTTGAAACCTGGAGATAATCTTTGCTTAAAGGACGTTTCCTATCATATAAGTAGAAGGTATAATTCCGGGAAAATTTTATCTTAAGACGCCTCATTTGCTCAACTGACAACTCGTAAATGCCAATACTATTCATGTTTTTAAAGGTATTCTGTCTTCCCTACTTCATATATTTATTTCTAATTTTTAGATAGCCTATCTTTATGTGAATAAAACTTCTGTTATATTCAAGAACTATACATTTATTTATTTTGTTTGGTTTTGTCTGGAGGGATTAGAACATGCCAATCCAGTGTAACTTCCCTCACAAAAGCTGCAGTATTCATAAGTGAAATATATTGTTGGTATAAGGATCTTCATAGGTCAAAATAGTAAACAAATGAATCTTTCGAAGATCCATGGAGCAATCCTTTTCCAACATCTAAGTTTCATAACTGCATCTCTCTTACAGCACCAGGTGTCGCAGATGCGGGGAGCTATGGCTTCCAGCTACAGGCCATGAGTCCAGTTCCACCTGGATTTGCTGTTCCACCCGGATTTGCTGGTCCACCCATCCAGAACCAGCCCGTCATGCAGGAGGGGGCAATCTGGATGCCAGTCCCTCCTCCTTTTCCCAACTGTCCTCCTGGACTGGAATACCTCACACAGGTACCTGCACCCTTCCTCCTTCCCCAGAGAACAGGTGTTCACCTGAGAAGCAGCCTGCATCTATGAAATAGTTAAAAAAAGCATCTGGCTTTGTTGCAGCTATGCAGGTTGCCATTTTGGGCTACTAAGTGAAGCCTTTAGTAGTGGGTGATGCATATTTGAGTGTGGAGGTGCCTGTTACGGCTGAAGCACTTCATGGAGTGCTCTTCTGCCAAGTGAGATGCTAAAGGAGGCTAAGAGGAGACCTCATCGCTCTCTACAACTGCCTGAAAGGAGGTTGAGAGGTGGGGGTTGGTCTCTTCTCCCAAGTAATGGGTGATAGGATAAGAGGAAACGGCCTGAAGTTGCGCCAGGGGAGGTTTAGACTGGATATTAGGAAAAATTTTTACACTGAAAGCATTATTAAGCATTGGAAGAGGCTGCCCAGGGAAGTGGTTGAGGCACCATCCCTGGAGGTATTTAAAAGATGGGTAGACATAGTGCTTAGAGATATGGTTTAGTGATGGTTTTTGTCAAGAGTTAGGTTGAAGTTTGGACTACATGGTCTGAAAGGTCCCTGCCAACCTAGGCAATTCTGTGATTCTAAAGGCGGCTCAGGGCTATCATACATCCTTCCCATTTCTGAAGCTACTATTTGTGGGATGTAATGTGATTTGGCAAGGTGTATGTAATAAATAGATATAATATGGGCAACTGTAGCACATTAGTGGTGCTTAATTTTCTGCATGATGCTTTCTTCACACCTCTTCGTAATGTCGTTAGGAGAGGTGCTAGTCAGGCTTCACAACGTAGAGAATGCTAATAGCAAAACAAGAGTTGTTTCCACATTGCAGGACAGATATGTCCTTGTACTGTAAAAGTACAGTTCATCTCACCACTGGGAGAAGATATCGCAGCTTAACACTGATGTGTTGTTGCCAGCGAGGGGAGGCTGATTTTTCTTGAGTTTTACTCAGAGCTGAGCAGTAGCTGAGCTTCCGCTCGAAAATTTCTCAGTTTCCTGCTATTGTGTGTAGGGAGCCCCGAGGTAGGCGGCTGGGATATGTGGTGTGGGATGCTCGCTCAGGCTCTGTAGCTGAGCTACCTCGAGTCCTGCAAGGAGCACAGGCACACGCGCCCTGCCTGCTTGTCACCAGACCAGCTTGGGTACAACTTCTGGCCTCTGCCCCAATGCTCTGAAACACTGTTCTGCTAAATTAACAGAGGACAGGACAAGGGGGGACATGATCTACTTCCACAGCTATACCAGTAGGTGTTCTGCCTCTAGACAATGTGTTGATCCATAAATCTGCATTCTGAAATGAAACAACAATGCTTCTTAAAACTAGATTTCTCTCAGTTACAACTCGTTAACTATTTATTCTGTTTAATTTTTCAACCACGAACAGATTGACCAGATATTAATTCATCAGCAAATTGAACTTCTCGAGAGTAAGTGAAAAGTATTTATAACAGAGAAATTTTAAAATCTAATAATCCCAAGAATGGTAAAATTTAGACTTTCTTTGACACTACGTGTTTAAGGGGGATTGCTGCCTTTCTCTTTCCTGCCTGTTATCTGTCTCAATTCCTGCAAAAGCTGTGGAGGAGAGGAAGGAGAAAATAGGAGGGTGGAGGATTTTAAGCATGTTCTATACCTTAAAAGATACATAGCAATGCGACTGAATAATCTTAGTAGCTAGTTATAGCTGAAGTCACACGTTTCCCATGTTACTCATTCCCATGATTTCTACTTGCCTCTCTTCCCTACTTAAAAATCTTCTTTTCTGTCCTCTCTTACTCTATCTAGTTCCATAGACTGCCATGCGGCTGCAATCTCGTTTCCAAGCAATCCTGCTGTTTTAGCGAATTGAAGTGCTTTCCTTCTGCTCCCCTCATTCCGTTCACTTTAAGATCATCAAAGTCATGTTATCAGTGTCTTTCAAACAGAAGAAATAAAATGTACCGTCCGTCTGTGCTGACACTTAATGCTGCTGCATTTTCTTTCCATAATGCTTCAAAGAGTACTTTGATTTGTTAGCGAAATTAATCAAAATTTCTGTCCTGGCTCTTGTTTTCTATTTGTGCTGCTGTGATTCTTGACCGTGAGGCTTTGTTCTTGTGGCCTTCTCCTTCTGAATGTATTTGGGCCCTCTAGAGCCCTTTTCTTGCGTCACCCCCAAATTCACAAGTTTCCTTAATTCTCATGCCTTCAGCTCTTCCCTGGGAATCTTCCATGCTGTGTTATTTATAATTACGGTGCTTGCTCTGGCAGTAGGTGTCCATATCTGGTGGGAGGGGACTGTTGGATATCTCCATGCTCTTTCCGTGTTGCCATGTTCATGGTGGCTTCTCCTCTCTGAACTCTGTCAGGCTGCTCTGCTCGAGGGTCCTTCCCCACCGCTTCCCTTCACCAGTAGCTGCCTCTGACAGACTTCGAGTGGGGGCTGCCTTCCCAAAGGGTAGCTTTAGAGTTAGCACGGTGACTTTTCTGACCAGACGCACCTCAGAAACTTAACAATTCTGTCCCTGTTTTTCAGTTTTGACTGGCTTTGAAACAAAAAACAAATATGAAATCAAGAATACTCTGGGGCAAAGGGTGTACTTTGCAGCAGAGGACACTGACTGCTGTACCAGGAATTGCTGCGGGCCATCACGACCCTTCACCATTCACATCACAGACAACCTGGGCCACGAGGTGATAACACTGGAGAGACCCCTCCGGTGTTCTTCGTGCTGCTTTCCCTGCTGCTTACAGGAAGTGAGTTGCTCCCTCTCAGCATCTTCCTTCACGTGGGACATGGTCCACCTCTGCAGTTTTAGGATGGGGTTGTCTTGAATCAGGAGGTGAAGTGAAACAAGTCGGGTTTTGTGGGATTTGTGCATGGGGTCTCCTTGGTCTGGGAAAAAGCTAGTGTGCTGCAACACTTAGGTTCACTCTGGCCAGTTCTGATTACGGTAATGAGAAATTGGATTCTACAGCATGTCAGGGAACTTGTGGCTAGTGCCGAAATCTGTGCTGGAGATGAACTTCTGGTGTGAGAGCTGGACAAGAGCTTTCATAAAATAACAGCTAGAGTTTTCACTCTACTGCTGTAAAAGCTGTAGTGGAATTCAACACGTGAATTGATGAGCTTTTTTAGTATTAAAATAATTATAGGGTGATGCAACTTCTGAAGCCTCAAATCTGAGCCTACTCAGAGCTCTTACTGAGGGATTTCTAGTAGCTGCATCCTGTGAAGTCTTCACTGAATGCTTTCAGGATGCTCGCAGCCTTTCACTAGACTTTGATCTTTCTACTGTAGACATAGAGCTTGTGTACATATAGCCTTAGGACCATCTTATTTTTTCCTGTGAAGGCAAAAGTTGCATATGAGGTCTGCAATTTTTGTGTGGTTTTCTGAAAGTGTTCACAGAAACCCCCATGCAGCTTCATGCATTGGAAAGCCAGATTGTTGTGGAAAAAGTGTTTGGTTTATGCGCTAGTGTGGATTTTGTCTAACAAACATATCAAAGCATGAACATTCACGTGGAGGTTTTCTTTTTCCTGTGAAGCTAGAAGTTCAGGCGCCTCCAGGAACACCAGTTGGTTACGTTGTCCAGAACTGGCATGCCTGCCTGCCAAAGTTTACCATTCAAGATGAGAAAAGGATGGACATACTGAAAATCTCTGGCCCATGTGTTGTCTGCAGCTGTTGTGAGGATGTTAATTTTGAGGTATGCAATGCTAAAAATTGTTTGTATATATATCTTCTTTCCGATAGTAGTTTGATAAGTTTGTTGCTGGACTTATTACCTGTCAACTGAACTATTTTATGTATTAAGTAATTAGTACATAATCTTTCAATGGGAGTATAATCAATTAACTTCTCTGGATATCTAGATTACTCTAGATAAGCCAGACAAACTTCCAGAAATGACATCTTAAAGTCACTCATCAATGATCAGTGAGACTGATTCCCTGTGGTTGCATACAAATCTATTGATTGAAATATTTAGCAGCAAAATGTCAGGCCCTAGCAAAAATGTTATTCTCAGCTGTATCAGATATTTATTAAAATGAATTCCTACAGCCACTCATTCAATCATTTAATAATGATTTGATGATCAAGTAAATCAAGATAATTTAGACCTACAATATAGATTTGAACGACCAAAGCATTACAACTTTCACTTAAAAATAATAGTGATTAATGCATTATTACATTTGTACACATGAAGTAGTAGATACACTAGCCTACCATTCAGTATTTAAAGTGATGTTGCAAGTAGTTGCTAACGCAAATGTAGTATTATTTTATTTTGGGGACTAGTCTTTCACATGACCCTTAAGACTGAATCTACCTTTAGGAAACGTCATGTTGACGAAGGGCTAATCTCTGCTTTGGAACAGAAGAATGTAATTTGTTTAATTTTCACTTAAGCGGTTCCTGATACATGACAGGAGAAACTAATTCACTCTCTTGGCTAAAAGACAACACTTCCAGCAGGGTGTGTGTGTGCGTGCGTGTGGTAGCTGTCTTCCAACACCATTAAAGCATCGAACTCCACAGGCAGGTTGAGAACTAAGTTCATGTCTCTGCTACTTAAGACTGACTTTCTGATAGTCAGGGTTGCCTTTGGTACAAACGGTTGCACGCAGTGACTGCATTAATTCAAATAACGCAGTCTGAAGCTTTCAAATGGATCTATTATGAAAAGGATTTGGTAGTATTATGAGTGACAGATTTGATGTTGGTTTTTTAATTTTATATTAAACTAGGTGAAGTCTGTGGATGAGAGCTGTGCTGTCGGGAGGATCTCTAAGCAGTGGACTGGGCTTTTGAAAGAAGCCGTTACAGATGCAGATAACTTTGGAATCACATTCCCAATGGACCTTGATGTAAAAATGAAAGCTGTCATGATCGGTGCTTGCTTCCTTATCGTAAGTCTGTCATTCACTAATACCTGAATGTGAACTGATTTTTTCATCTCCATGTTGAAATTGCGCTGGTAAAGGATTTGACTCTGAGCTCCCTGCAGTGGGCGACAGCTTGTTGTGAACTTTCCGTGTGTAAAAGTAACCATGGAGGGCAACAAAGAATTATTTCAGATAACAGGCTTATTCTAGACTACACGAAGTGCTAACTGCATTTAAGGAGGGCTTCGTATATGATGGGACTGAGAAACCCTGTAAAGGGAAGACTCTGTGCCGACGCATTAGTAGTCAAGCATGTTTATGTGGATGGTGAAACCAGAAAAGTGCAGATCAGCAATAGCCAAAAGACCCACCCAAAGCCAGGGCAGCCTGTGAGCTGTTGAGCTGGACAGGTGAATGCTGCAGCCAGTTCCTCCCGACTCTCCTTGGAAGCATGTGAAGCAGTGAGCTGGGCAGGATTAAATGCTCTCAAAGAGGTTATTTCTAATGGGAGGGACTTCTGTGGAGGAAAAGTGCATCCAACTTGATAGAGCGCTTTTCAGCCGCACTCTGACTCTGCTGTGTCAGATACTGCCATGCATCTCACTTTGCTCTTTGAAAACAGTGTGCAGCACACTCACTTTTCCACTTACCAGTACAATTGGTCATCAGGTGCTACTTCAAAAAGTGTACTGCTTCTGTGCTGGCAGGGCTGCAGAGGGTGAGGAAAGGGGCATGTGAAGCACCTTGTGTTTGGAAAGTTCTCACCAGCCTCAGCCCTGTGCACAATCCAGGTTCTCCTTAGCCGTGTGTGTTCGTGTGCTACCACGGGCATGAAGTACAGCGTTAGTGAGTGCGAGCAACCCAGGACCCCAGGCACAGAAAATGGGGGCCCCAGATGTAAACTAAAGATAGTCACCATTATGATGGACTCCAGTTCAAGGTAAAACTGAAGGGACTGAGTCAGGTCAAACAAAGTCAAGGCAGGAATCCTGAGTAACAGAAGCATATCTTTGGCTGGTGATAATTTAAAGTTTCCATGTAGGTCTTTCACCACGTCTTTCTCTCGGTGGGTGTCCTATTCTGAGAGACCCAGGTGATGGGGGACTGGAGAGAGGTGCCCCCAACTTCTTCTCACCGGTTGAGGTTTCCCAGAGGAAGGCACTTTTAATACCTTGCAAAGCAACCAGGAGATCTCTGAACTAAGAACCACATTTAAGAAGTATTTGTTTTGCTTGCTTTTTGTTTCCTTCTTAGGACTTCATGTTTTTTGATCATGCTGGTGATAAAAAACAGCGAGCAGGAGTTTGGCAATGAAATCTAGAAGTTTTGTATAAAAGGATGAAGAACGTAAATCTCTCAACTTTCCAGTGGATTGCAGAGCTCCAGTAAGAATACTAGAAATGTACATTTTGTGCTTGTAGTTATATTTCTATAAACTAAAACCTTATGGTCTTTTTTTTTTTTTGGGGGGGGGGGGAGGGTAATCTGATGAAATAATATGTACTATGCAAATAAGAATGCTTTGCCTGTACAGATCAATGCTGTAATTTACAGGAATATTTTCCCAAGAAATTTGGAACTGTAAAATAACTCCTTATAGTTACTTTAATGCCTAAAAAAGAGGACTATTTCTATATTCAATATTAATATAAGCAGTAAGCCTAATAAAGAGGGCCTGATCTTTTCCTGTGTATCCTTCTTTGGTAGTTTTGCCTTGGCGTTCACGTTCTGTTGTTTCCAAATTCTGATCAAATATATAGATTCAAAACAAAGTGATCTAAGTGAACAGAATTATCAGAAATCACTGTAAAATTGTATTAATCTAGTGATAAATCTGCTGTCAAATATGAGTCCCTTCATGTTACTTATTTTCATAATTTGGGTTGTTTTGAAACTTAAGGCTTTGATTTTCACCAACAGAAGTTTAGAGGAGACAGGAAATATAGATGCCTGCTTATGTTTAATAATCCTTCGGTAATTGCTTTGTGTGTGAGTGCGTTTTTTTCCTGAGGCAAGGAAAAACTAGTTACTTACTTTTCAGTTTCTCCAGTCCTCTTTCCTCTTCATTTAGCCCATGGTTTTCACAGATTGTAAGTCTGTCTGTAGGTGTGAGGGCACAGGAATAATAAACAGAACAATTCCACTTCAAAAGCACATGCGTGAAATGGCAGGTCTATTTCTTAGCATTTATAGCTTTATTTAAATGGGCAAGCAGTGGATAAAGTTGCAATTTCCTGCCCCAGCTTCACACAAGCACACGCATATAGCGGTTCTTGGGATCCAGCTACGGGGGGAAGTCCTTGCCAATATTTTCAGTTGTATTCTAATTTTGCTAAAGATTCCTTTTGTTCAGTATTTTCAATTTATTGATTGCTCCTGGCCAGTCAAAATGCAGAGAAAAAGGGCAGTGCCATTGCTGCTATGTATTTGGACTCTCTTTGATGTTGCAGGAGTTGTACAAACTTGTGACAACAATCTATACTGTTCTGAAAGTCTTTAAAATTGTATATTATGCCTTGTTAAAGTTAGCTTCTGCTGCTAGAGACAAAATTCCTTGATTATGGTGTCTTTAATAATAGGGATTGCTGGAGGTGCATTTTTGATTTATCAACACTATTCTCAAGGACTTAAATTATTGTTACTTTGAAATTATTCTATGTTTTATTGACCAGATATTAATGAGATACCGGAAATTGAGTTTTGCTAAAATCTGCTAAAAGTTTCTGATTGTTTCAGGTCAGAATAGATACTACATGTATAGAAACCAAATAATGCGCCCAGGACTAGACCTGTCCTGTAGGGATTTATATGGCTAAGCCCATCGCTATTATTTTTCCTGCAAGGGCTGATACACAGCTTCAGTTCTGCCTGTAGCTCTGAAGTCCCCGGCTCAAGCACGTTCAATAGTTGCACTTTCAACAGAGAGCAGAGTTACTCAAATGTTACATAAACAATTTGGGGAGAGATTTGAAAATACCTGTTTAATTCCATGTCAGGTTCTGCATAGAATTTAAATTTACTTTTTGCGTTACAGTGAGGTCTGTTTGTGGCTGTTTGAAGAATGGATGGACTCATATTTTGCAAGTAGGCAAAACAGCGATACCCTTGCCTATGCTGAAAAGCATTTTGCGTCATAAATTCATCCCTTGACAATAAACTAGGGAGCGTATGCAAATTGAGCTAAGGTATTAGGACCTTGGGATAATGGGACATAACCAGGAGACTTTATTTTCATTCCTCCAAGTAATTCAAAATTTTATGTTCAAATGTTGTGCTTAGGTATTCACCGTAAATCCTGGAAGCACCATTGTCCCAACAACCTTGCATACAAAATTACATAGAAAAATTCACACACATCTCTGTAGAGCAGCAAGGGAAGAATGTGGAAATGAAAGCAGTCAAGAATGATCACCTTTGCATCAGGGTGTATAGGAAAAAAATGCTGCAACTCTTGTATCTTAAGCGGAATTGCAGTTGCAAGCAGTAACAACTCTGTAAAGTGTAATCAAAGCAATGATATCTTTGCTTACAAACAGGTTTCTCAAACACAGTGAAACCCAACAATGAAATTGTGTAAGTTGTGCTGCTGTCATATAGATTTTTGGATTTTGTGCTGCTTGAGCCTAGTGGACAAATTGCTACAGCTTATTCCTTTACCACGTATTTAGAAAAATTAGTAAATAAGATGAAGAATTAGATAGCCCAAGGGAACCAGCATGTGAATCCAGCTACACAGTAAGGTGAAAGAAGCTCAAGCTAAGCCTCTTAGATTTGCCAGAATTGCGGTAAGAACAGGAAAGAAGTTCCACAACCTCAGATCATAAAAGGACAGAGGGAGCATTGGACTAGGGCAACTTTCCATCAGCTGGGTAACTGGCTTGCTCTGGTACTGGTTACACAGCTCATAAACTTTTCTCTTGTGAAAGGGTTCACAGACTCTCACAAACTGAAAACTTTACATGAAAAGTCCTAACTAAAGCTATCAGGGGGTAACTCTTTAGTTAACCAAACAATATCTAATCACCTTTGTAATCTCTTTCACTTTTGGCTAATAATATTTAATTGAAAAATGCTTATTCCTTAAATTTTTCTAGAACTTATGAAGACAGCTGTATTCACTTGCTCATTTCTGAAACCGATTGTGCTAATTGCAGAATAAATCATTCTTTGAGCTGTCTTTCTTCATTTTGAAAGAACCCATAACAACATCCATATTTAATAAATCACCAGACTCTAGAACTCTCCACCCTTCATCCATCAGACTATAAGCAATACAATGATTTATACCCCTATCCATAAATCCAGGCTTTGGAAAGCATTAGAAGACTTTCAGCGTGCTGCCTGTTATTCAATACTATCTCAGTTAGCTAGAGCTGCTACAAAAAACCTCTGCAGAGTGAGATTTGCAGATGGATTTCTCCAGTTCTGTTAATGACCTTTCCATCTGTATCATCCCTGTAAGTTTTTCACCTCCAGCTGTACAGGAGATGCAGTCACTTAATGAAACCCTATGGTCTACTCGGCACAGAAAGGCATAATTTATATGATGTTTCTCAGTAAAAAAGCATAGTTAATTCCAGTGTCCAGAAACGAAAATTATAAGTGTACAAAAGAAAAAAAAAAAGTAATTCAATCCTCCTTAAGCAAGATTAGGTTTTTGCTAATTGAGAAGAGAGAATAATTTTGCTAATCAGAGGAGGAACATTGTTTTAAAGTATATTGTATTAGAGTTGGTCTGCTATGGTCTACTAAAACATTATAATTCATATTTGAAAAATTTATGAAAAGGCCTCTTTGGGTCTTTTTGTAAACCCAAGGACAGCCCTTACATCCCTCATAGATGCCTCTTCTTGGTTTTACTAACGAGAATGACTTTGACCAGAGCTCAAAAGCTGACAGCAGGGACTGCACAATACACGTTGAGTAAGGGAAGGAGAAAACAACTGGTTTTCCTGGACTGAATTTAGCTCATTTACCGCAGATGCAAGGGTAACTCATTGAAAATGCTAGGAGTAACAAAGAAAATCAAATTTTTGTTCAAGGGAATGTACTGTAAAATTGCATGGCTTAAGTGACTACTAATGGGCATTGTATGACTAGGAGTGTGAATAGAAATTGTGACAGAAATACGTATGAAATTGATAAATGGTAAGGGTAAAAGGAAGATGCAGGGAAGAAGTTGTGGAGTCAGAGGAACTTGCGGATAAGGGAATCTCACAAGACCAGAGCAAGGAAACGAATACAGGTTGCATGGAGGGGAAACCACCACTATACCACAAGATGAAGCAGCCCCTTCAAGCAAAGAGTAAAGATTGATCTTAAAATTAGTGAGACAGGAGGTAAAAAAGGTATAAAAATCCTACAGAAAATAACAAGAGGTCGGAGGGAGAGAATAACAAAGAAAAAGCTGCAGCTCTCTCAGGGTAGAGGGAAGAGCACAGCTAGTGAAGAATTCTGTTGTGTTGGTCTGGGGCTTTACATGTTTTCATGATTTTGCAAATAGGTGATTTAGATCACTTAAAGAACCACTGTCAAAGGTATTAGCAAAAGTGATTTTAATATGATGTTGTAAAAGTGCAACTTAACAAAGTTGGATGGCAAGGTTCACTCTATTACTGTACGACACAGTCATTTGAACAATGATTCAAAACTACCAAGACAAAATCAAAATTACCAAGGCACAAATCAAAGTTACTGTACTACAAGGTTATGTGTGATATCGGCCACTTACCAAAGATCTGATGTTGGTGAAAGGTCTCTCTACCTTGAGGAGCAGCCCTGAGAGGTGTCCCAGCTCAAGGGGAGATCACCACCATGCTGCCACGCTGCCTAGCAGGGAGAGCTCAAAGAAGGCTCCCTTAGACCGTCATATTTATGGGATGAAGTGGTGGGCTTGTAGCCAAATTACCTGCGATGGGAAAGGTGTGCATGAGATTCGTTGTACCCACAGCTTTCTTTGTACCTTGATAAATGAGTCGCGGAAAAGCCACCCGCTATCCCTGTGTTAATGGTATGATTGGTGTTCCAAGCTCACAAGCATCGGTGCTCGCTGTGTCACTCGGCTCCTTTGTGGGTTTTCAGAGAACAGATTGAAACCAGAGGAGTTCTTGGCCCGGCTATGGCTCAGGCCTTCACCTCCATTGCAGCTTGTACCAAACCAGTGCTAGTTTGGTTATGGGGTCGAGTCCATCCATCACACATGATATATACACACTTATACATGCTATGCTTATGTACTGGATCAGATCGCTCTAGGACTCCAGGAGCTGCCTGCCACCACTCACAGGGAGACAGTGCTGATTTTGTTCTGGAGAGACTTTATCCTCTGTTCTACAGATATATTTGACATATCACTTGGGTTTGGGTTTTTTGCATTTTTTTTTTCTGCACTAACACTATGCTATTAAAGATAGAAGTGAGGAGAAAATCTACATGAAAGGATTGCAACAAAAACCACGGAGGGAGAACAGATGAGAACAGGGATTGATGATGAATCCTATTTTTCTCCTATTTTTCAGTAGGTGGCAATAGGTGGCAGTGCTAGCACAAGAATTATGTTTTCACTGCTTAAAGCCTTGCTCTGCGCTTCACAGGCGGTTTTGCTAGTTGTCATTCTGATTTTCTCAGTGGAAGAATTTCAGATTACACTATCTCCAAAGTATGTATTCCCTACATGAGTGTGGAAAGCTGGATGTGTCTTTCCCACCAAAGCTGCAAAATCTTAAGCTTCAAATGCAATTACATGCCACTAGGAAAACTAAAAAAATGTGTGTGAAAGTATGTTAAACGTTACTTGATTTAAGAAAACCCAGACAAATACTGTGTAATGTCCGTAAAGTTGCATTAAGCTTAGTAAATGGTAAAATTTTGAATTGGACTATGATTTCTGACATAATTTACTACACAATGAAAAAAATTAATATATCACAGCAGGGTACGTCAAAGCAAACAGCCTAATTTCATTGCTGGTTTAATGTGACTGATTTACATCTGAGGTGCATTGAGCCCCTTAGACATGAGGTGGCTTCAGTGTGCATGGCCGTGACGTGGACCATGAGTGCTGTGGGGAGAGGGGTGGAGGGGAGGGCGAGGGACAGGAACCTATGGCTAGGCAGGCCTGGGAATCTGCTCCAGGCTTCCCTCGAGGCTTTGGTTGTGGGGTATTTTTTGTTTTGTTTTGTTTTTTTCTTTTTAAATTTTAACTTGCTGTTCGTGCCTCAGCTGGTTTAACCTTCAGCTGACCTAGTTATTGAACCTGGGCAGCTGGTAGCAGCTGAGGAAGTCAATATTTCTCCTTTGTTGATTGCCATTTACTGAGGAGCGAACAGAAACTGGTACGAGGCTGGGCAGGACACACAGAGGGAGCCTGTGCTGGTGCTGTATGCACCAACACCTCAGCAACTCCTGGTGTCCCCGGCTCTGCTGCGCAACCAGCTTCAGTCCCCGGTTACAAATGTATGCCAAAAAAAACCCTGGGGAGTGGGCTAGTGCAATGCAGGGACCGCTGGCTTGTCTGCCTTCTGGCCAGGAGTCTCCTGTTCCTCACTCTGTGCACTACAGAGAGGGAGTGACACAGAGATGTTCAGCAACAGGAAAATACCCGTGCAACAATACGTCATGACTGCAAGGAACACGGACAAAGGCGTATTTCAAAGGTAAGTGGTCAAATACCACAACACTGCCATAGCACTGCACACGAAGCTGGGAGATGGTGCTGGCCCTGTGGTGATGGCACTCTGGGGATGCAGTCAGCTGGCACCGAGCCCCAAGAGCGAGTGGTGGGTGGCAAATGCCACGTGGAAACTCCTATGCAAACTGGGGAAGCTGGGGTTTGTGGTGAAGGCTATAATTAAAGCTATTTATGAGAAGAAAAGTATAAACAAAAGGTAACTTCTAATTTAAATGACCCAGTCATAGGTTTTGACCCTGAAGACTCTACAGACTTTGGGGCTGCCTTGGCTTTGTGGCTTACAGCAACATTTTACTGGTATTATGTATAACCAGCACATCTGTGCAATACACTTTTGTAATTGAGATCCTGGCTGTGTGGTGCTGCTCTGAAGCATAGTCCCTCTTGTGTAAGTGTACAGTTCCTCCTGAATGTTGGGATTTTTTTTGGCACAATTTGAACTGCACAACCTCCCAAAGTATCTGAACTTGCACAAGCGCAGCTTTGTGCTGGTCCACGTTCTATTCAGTTATAGCCTGCTATACAACTGAGCTGTCATGTACACTACCGATGAGCTCACTCCAACAGTTTTTACATTCCGTAAGTTGTTCTTTATGATCTTTCCCAATCCCCCCAGCTGATATTTCAGCTCAGTACTCTGGCTCTCTCCACCATGCAGGACACAGAGCAACACTTGGCCTGGGGAATTTGAACAAAATGAATCCTAACACAGCAAGCGTTGTGTCCCTTTGCCAAAGACCTACAAAATCCTGTCTTCTTTTACTCCTGCAGCCAGTCCTGCTTTTTAACTAGTATAAAACTTTTTAACTGGTATAAAACTATTTTTTTATCCCACTGAGTATGGCTGTACAATGGAACCAAGGCACACTGCTTTATTGTGTCAGCAAATTTCTCATTTTTCAGGGACCAGAATTTGTGTCTCCGGGAAAATATAGGTCTTTCAGTGAACTGAGGCTGAGCTTGCCGGCACTCTGTTTATGTCTGTATTCTGCTTGTTGCCAGATTAGGATAGAAAAGAAATACAAGCAAAGTTGTTCAACACAGACAAGGGCTCACTGTGCCCTGTCCTCTTTTTCCACTGAACAAACTTTGGAAAGGCCATGAGAGGTAGTAAGCTAATATAAAAATGCACCAAGAATTAAAGCCAGCCATTGAAATGAACAAGAACTTACCTGTGCATTGCAGCACACATTTTTCCATGGAGGGGGTGGAGGGGAAAGAGCAAATTGTTAATGTTTCAGTGGTAGAAAAGAGAGCAAGAGAGAGGGAGGTAAAATCTCTGTTGAATAAATCAACTAAATTTATGTATGTTGTTTGTGTTTCGTTTACAGTGCTCAACTTTCTAAGCAGTAAGTTTAGCTGAAGGAAATATTTGTGCAGAAGTGCATATAAAGAAAAAGTAATGAAAAATAAATCATTAACATGTCAGTGGTTATGTATGCTTTAAGGGATCTACTACAATGCGGTGCCACAGTAAAACATCAACTAATCAACGCCTTTTAAGCTGCAAATATGAAATCTTTACAGCAAATTGTTTTTCCTGGGGATTTGCACTTCAGTAATTATGTGGTGAAATTTAGCAAAAGCTTTCACTATCAGATAAACTCAAGCCAAATTTGCAAACAGAAATATACACTAGTCAAGTTTTTATCTTTTCAAAAAGATGTAATGAGGTGTAAACATCTATGAAATACATTTGACTTCAAAATCCTATCAAGCCAAAGCTCGGCAAAGTCAAAGGCAATTAGCTGTCAGGTCCAGAGGGCACCTAGCACCACTGATAAATCTCTGCATCTCAGCTCAGATCCAGCCACACCAGTATTTCTACACAGATTAGGGGATTTTTGGTTAATGTACGCTTAAGATTAGAATTTGACCATTTAAAAATATAAATATACCTGCTGACAATGGAAAAAAGCCAGAGAAGGGTGCAAAAAATACCAGGGCTTGAAATCTCAGCATAATCAAGCTACAGCCTGGAGTGCCTGGATAAGAGAGCATGATGAGTGCTTTCTTTGGAGACGTGCTTTAGTGCTGCTTGATTACAGGTACATGGAAAACTGTTGCAATTCCTGAAACTTCGTCTCTTCACTGAGACCGTCATCTTCTCTCCACCTGAGCTATCTACCTGCAACTCATATTGATTCAAGCGCTTTTTCTTCGGCGAGGAGGAAGAACATGGCATATCCACCGAGGCCACAACAGCTGATGCTGTCTGAGGTAAATCTGTAAAGCATTTGCAAATGCCTTCCTACAAACTCCCACAGCAGTTCCACTAATAGTTTGTTGCTGTTAACGGGCTGTCAGCATGGCGTCAACAGTTTACTCTGCTGAGGACCAAAATGTTTTAATCTAACTCATGTTCTTGGCGGTGATATGAGGGTATTTAAGAGGAATGCAATGAGTGTGACATTCTGGTCAGAACAGCTGATCAACTGTCTCTTCTCACATTAAAATATAAGAACTATATTTTTTTTTCCTCCCAAAAGAAAGGAAAAAATGCAGCCAGGTAGAGTTATGAAGTTGCTCCTGTTAATCTAGGAATTTTGTGCTTAAGATTTTTATACTTTCATATATGATGGAATTCTCTAAATAATGATACTTAATTATTGCATTAGACTTAGTTAGACAATGCCCTGTTTACTGGATATTTCTGTGCTTGTGGAGCGTTATTTAAGTTTCTTCTAAGTCTCATCAGTCCCTTGCTAGTAATGGAGCAGATGACTTGTGCAAAAAGTTACTTTGGTTTAAAAGTTGATATATGCAACTCCTAAACGAGTTTTAGTGCAAGATTAAGAATTTATTCCATACATTTGAAATCCGTAGAAGGCCAAAAAGCACTCACAGGAATCATCTCCTTAAAAGCTTCCTTTATCACCACTGAAAAGGCACAGGGTTCCCTATAGCACTGCTATAGGGTGCAATCGCGGGGAAGCTGGGGAGGACCAAGTGTTGTGCAGAGTGGCTGTAGGTCCTGTTGCCAGTGACATGTGCTGTCCCACAGTGACTTGTCACGAACAGCTATCTCAGGCACAGCATACATGGAGAAACAAAGTATATTTGCTAGTACCTGTTTTCTGAATCTTTGCTTATTGCCAAATGTTCTTCAGTGGGTTATGGGGAGACCATGTCACAGAGAGATGTTGCTTCCATGCTGTCATCCATCCATCATTTAAATTAGGTGTTTTTTAAGTGTTTAATCACAAAAGTATCAAAGCCTTTCTCTGCCCAGTCATGCTCTCCACTTATGAAGCCCCAAAATGATGGGAATCACAGACTGAGGTTTGTGTGGAGTTAGAAGTGGATGGACAAACTCAGAATTAAGCCTCCTCCATAATGACAGACTGATAAATCACGTCTGTTTTCCTCTACAATGCAAAGAGGGAAAAAGCAAAGGGATGACCTAATTTAGTCATTGAGATGTATGGTGTGACAGAAGAGTGTTCCTAAAAACGCACATAAAATGTAAATCCATCTTTCCTGTAAGTGCCTGGGCAGCAGTTGACTTCTGTGACTCACTAAAGAGAAATTCCATGGGAAAAAGGTTAGGCTTTCTCTGGGATGAAAAGAAAAAGAATAAATGATATAAACGGTGATTGTAAAGCAAATCCCTGCCTAATATCGCCTGCCTGCACTATATGAAAAGCAAACACAGCCAGTAAAATTTCAAGTGCTGCAGTAATTTCCCTGTCTTTGAGAGGTGAAGAGTACACACTCCCACAAACAGAGCTCGGCTTTGAAGGTCAGCCTGGGGGCACTCATCTTTTCAAAAGAGAGGGGGAGTGCAACTCATTTGAGGCTCTTGACGTACTGGCTGAAAACCATGGACATTTAACCAGTAGCTTTTTCCTCACTTCAGTTGTTGGTCTGATGTGGAGTAAGCTATGATGGAGTTATGGCCAAAACATCTTTCCCAATTGGCTGCAGGCAGCAACAGCCAGAGTGGAAAAAGTGTGTGGATGGCCTACGTGCAGTTGAGTTCAAGCGCACAGCGTTTGTTTATGGAAGCTTACATTCAGCTGCACCATCAGCTGTCTCAGAGTAAGAGTGTCCTAGAGTAAGAGGGGAATAAACCCCTAGAATTATGTTTGAGAACTAGAGAATTATTTGTAATAATTCAACAGAACAAATGCATATTTATATACAGCAAGCTGGTTTGCTCAAGAACAGCAGCAGGGAGACATGAAGAGCAGGATTAAATGGCCTGCTCTTACTAAAACAACAAGAATCTTCATCCTCTCTGACACTGATCTGGAAAAAGACACGTGAGGTACCAAAAAGATAAAGAGGCTGCAATTGAGATTTTGCAGAAGTCTGGCTTTAGTAGTGTATGAGCTTTCTTGAATTTCTGTGATTTAGAGGGGAATATTTTCTGCCTTTATCTTGTCTGTCTTTGTTTTCCTTTGGAAATTGCATCATAGTACCCTCTCTGGCTTTGGTGGCTACTTCAAGCATGGTCCAATTTAAAGATTATTTTTGTTTTGGGAGCAAGTGATTTCTGTTCTTTGGATTGGAAAGCTGGGGAGGTTATCACTGTTACCTCCAGAGGGCTGAACCTTAAAAATGAGTAACATGAATAGCTTGTGGCAATACTAATACCTCACAACAGCTTTATATAGTGATTTGAGGAGTCCTGATGGCTCAGTAAATATTTAATAACAGTCTCAACATCATCATTCAGATTACTAGTCCCCTGCTGGCCCAGGTGGTGCTCAGCAGGCTTCTGCAGACTGTCACTACAGTGCTGTGCACAATGTGTCTGATGCTCCTCTGGAGTCAAACAATACCAAATTTACCAAACTGGTAGCAATAATAAAACCAAATTAATAATAATCTACTGGGATTACTTAATGTTCCTTTTTATCTTGAAAAACGTCCAAAGGTGTTTATAATATGAATGTGCTATTTAGGAAGGCAAGGTTGAAAAAATAAATTGCCTTGCCCTGGTGTCGTGGTTTGGGCTGGGCTGGCCACGAAAACAAACAACAGATGCTCTCTTTTACTTCTCTCCCCTTCAGAGAAACTAGTAACATTTGTAGTAGTTCCTAGTTTCTTGTACACAATAGGATTTCAAAATTACTTTCATGGACACTATTTTGAGAACTGGAAACCATGACTGTGACGTTATCTGGCAGCTTGCAATCTTTCAGATGGCACTAACCTACAGGGGTTGATCCAACGATTCCCTCGACCTGCGTTGAGCCTAGGTACAAACACTCCAACTGGCTAGCGTAAAAATACATGCAAAGTGAGAGGATTAAGTGATCCGCAGTCTTGGGATTTGACTCTCGCATCTCATGAACCAACAACTTCGAAAGGATCTAGAAAAAAAGACGAAGGCCACATGACTGGAAATGCTGAACTCGCGGCCGAGTGCATTTACCCAAAGGCTGGAAAGGCGTGCTGATGTTTCTGAGCACTGTTTCATGCTGGAGCAGACTGGCGGACTTAGAGACGGTTGAGTCATCTCCACACAGAGCTGGCAGAACAAAAGATTATACACAAAAGAAGGGGACTGAGCTAAAGATAGTCCTATGTCCCTGTCATGAAACACGGAGCATGAAATACGTATGGACCTGCAGAGCTTTTATACTGGGACGAGGCTAATACAGTACTAATGCAGCTCTGGCTACACTGCATGAGCATATTTTGGTAGAAAAAGTGAAGAAGCAGCACCTTGAAAATGAGGATACGTGGAATGGAAATAATATGAAAATGACTGGTGTAAAGGATATTTTTTGATTATAGTTTGTGTCAAATCTGTCTGGTTCAAAAAAATTTAGTAGCTTAACACAAATGTTTACATAGCCTTTCCAAGCAGAATAATAAGAGTAGTATTACTGATTTTTTTTTCCTGAATCAGGTGTACAAGTCCCACTTTGAGAACCCAAATGCAATAATATCGATATTCTCCCCTACACGCGGGGAGCATTACAGCTGAGCCACAGTGAGTTCTGCAGGCCTTATTTCAGGAGAATGCTGAATTCTAGGAGGCAGAATGTAAGCACAATGAGACAGCCACATTAATAAGACTTTTCTGTAAGTAAGGATTTTGCAGAGGTGATAATTTGCTAGGTAGCTGCCTGCCAGAGACAGATATAGAAGCTATAAGGTTTTTCTTATTTCTTTCTGGCTACATCAAAGAACGTTGTTAGTGTGTAAATATCTCAAAGGCAAGAATATCCTTACATTGGTACAGGGATACAAGGAAAGGGGACTTGTGTCTACCCCTTTTTTTTCTATGACAACAGGATGGCTTTTACCTGGCCATTTACTAGGAGCATCCTGGGGATGTGTGCTCTGTGCCTACCAAGTTTCCCTCCTCCTTTAGGTACCCTGGAATAGAGGCTGCCGGCACAGTTTATCTGAGGACAGTATTTGGTTGAGTATTATGGTTCCTACTCTTCTAAGCCCTACAAAAGTGATTTTGGCTACAGTTTTATATACTACGCATATCCTCTTGATGGAGTGAGGAAGAGGGAAGAGCAGAATACGACAGTGACCCAGGCTTGTCAGTGATGCTCAGGCTATGTGCAATTTTGCCCCCTTTCTTAATTCTGCTTGGGATTTTATGAACAGCCATTCAACGTGCCGGACCAGTGCCCAGCTACCTGTGACTCCTGCTATTTATTCATCACAATGTTCCTCCCCATTCTGGAGGAGGTTGCTGATATATCTTCTGATATATAAAGTAAGTTTCTTTAGTTTTCTTTACATAGGAAGGAATTTCATTCCATCAAATTCCTTAATGTAGAATCAATCTGTATGTTGCCTTGAACAGTACAGGCTGTGGATTATCTGGAAGTGAAGCAGCCAGATCACCTCTGAAACTACCCTCCTAAAGCCCAGACTATAGGAGCAAGATGTACTGCCAATGTCAGGTTTTGCCAACCTTGACAAGTCATCAGAATTATCTTACCTAGAGACTTCATCTTCCTGAGCATCCAAACTTAAAGTAATACAAACTGCAGTCTCTGAGAAATGATTTCAAAGATTCAAAGCAGCCATCCTTCTAGCTTCTGTTGAGTGGTGTGCTAAAAAATAATTAAATTTCCAAATCTTTTGAAAAGAGCCCTCTTGAGGACCTATTAGAAGTTCTCGATTTATTCTAGTCATTCCCTGAACAGCTGACAGGTGAGTTGTCTTGAATGCAGAGTGGATCACATTTGTCAAAACTATGCTGCTATTCAAAGCTTGCCTCCTCTGTGCCCCTTCCCGCGTAAGCTGAGAACGGTCAAGCTCCCAGACTTAAAAAAAGGCATACGTGCTTTTGCTCACTGACCTAAGAAGTACAATCGAGAGGAAGCATCCAGACTGAATGCATTTCACTTTCACCGTACACAGCCTGAAACCTAAAACTTTTTCATTGCTTCAGTAACTCCTGGCCATTTTAGTGTTAAAGGTCTGGATCTGTTCTGCTCTCGCACTTACCCTAGCAGTCACTGAGTTAAATGATTAAGTACACTTGTGTGGGTTAACAGTTGTGACCCTGCTCAGCAGAGAAAATTTTCTAGTGTGATCTGAACATAACCTCCCTTCATATTCCTTTTTACCAGATACAACTATGTGAACATGCAATGCAAGATGGAGAAGAGGATGAGAAAAAAAAAACTTCAAAGCCAGTGTTTAGCTCCTAAATGTTTCTAAGCTTGAAAGCACATTCTCCTACTGATTAATCATGAGATTTTCTTGCTTTCTTGCTCGTGTCAGGGACATTGCTCACAACCTCAACTTTCCTCGTAACTGTATTTAACTGTTAATTTAAAGAGAGTATTTTTACTTTCCCCACCTTGTTTTTATTGGCTGCCACCTCTTTTTCCCTGTAAAAGGCTTTCTTGCCAAGAGGCAAAACAGTTAGCTATTGCAAAGCTGTGGCTTTTAGCTTTTTCTCACCTTTCCTGTAGTCGTTCTTCCACACAATGCCTGCTGAAAAGTGGAAGTTGGAAGGCTTGTGTGCAAGGGGACTTTAGCAGCAGCACAATAATGGCCAGCCCATCTCTTTTCTTTCTCTCTCGAATCCAGCGCTCCAGCAATGCTGCCACAAGTTGTTCTGGGGCCATCTGGGATTCCACATTTAGCTCATACAGGAAGAAGGAAATAAGACTAATTTAATAGCAATTTTGTTATAAATCAAAATAAACTACTAAAAAGACCTACCTGTCAAAATTAGGCTGTGTCAGACAGCAGTTTCTATTTACCTTATACAAGTCAGCTGGAGAGAATGAGGTCATTGTGGACAGGCAGAACAGTCATAAAAGTCCCAGAGCAGGGGCAGGAAAAGAAACTTCGACCCAAACCATTCCAGTAAGAGAGAATATGAAATCTGATGTCTTCCCGTAGGGGAATACTTGTGGGACATGCTTCTCTGCTCCAGCGGTTTTCCCAAATTGCCACTCTAGGAGTCTCCACTAGGCTTCTGAAATCACAAAAAAAAGTAGGCTTTAGGGTAACTATTGTAAAACGCTTATTGACCTCCCCTCCTCTATTGGTCAGATACGTGACACGCTTCAGTCTGTTTAACGCCACAGGCTTACTTCAGAGCAACATTTTTTACATTACGATGGTTTGTTGACATAGACACGAACACTCATAGAGACTCCCAGCTTCAGAGAACTTCATAAACACATTTTTCCACTAGTTCCTATTAATCCCACAGTAAATGTTTAAAATTATTTGCTTTCAGCCAGTGTTCTTGAAAGCCAATTCCTTTTCCATTATATTCTTTTCTGCATCCGTAAACTATAACAAAAGCAAGACTTTAAATTAGTCATTATGATTAATTGTCTGTTTCAACACGTCTCATTTGAGGCTCTGGGAAGCATTTTATAGTTTATTGGGTGATGGGACTGAAATCTTTACAAGATGAGCCCTGATCAGCAGGGTTTACAAGATACACTCCGCAGGATTTAATTCTCAGTTTCTTGTGCCTGTATCAATCACGTAAAAATGAATGCAATGAAAGCAAAAATGGGGATCAGACCTTTTTGTCCACCAGAAGCAGTGACGCAGGTCTAAAGCATCTGGTTTAAGGCCAGGTCAGCAGGATTTATTCTCTTATGATGCTCACTGACTTCTGTAGTGCAGGATAGGACCATGAGGCTGGAGCAATCATGTCATAAATGCCAAAGGATGGACCACAGACAAAAACTTAGCACAGATTTTCATGGGCACTCATGTCTTGCTGCTCAGTCTCAGTAAAGGAATGTAACTCTCCTTGTAATTTCAAAGCCACTCATTCAATCTTTTGAGTAATTATGGGATGACAGCTGATTATACCCTGGAAAGCCTTGCTAACACTATTAATCTTTTGCTCATATGGGCTGTTTATAGCTATAATTATAAATGAGTGAATGAAGCAAAGTAATTTCTGATTGGGTGGCTTGGGAAAGAAACTATGACTACAGCCCAAAGGACTCACTCATCACTCAATAGCGAAAGGTGCTGAGCATCTGCTGAAATCAGTGGGGTCTCAGCACCCCCGAGGAGTGCTTGGCGCCTCTCGGCAACGGGCTGGATCGCACCCATAATAACCAGACTGGGGCGGCAACTCAAAGAAATGTTCTTGTTGAAGTTGAGGATAAATTAAAGGGAGGCAACCAAAGCAAAACTATTTTCAGACAGCAAGAGTAGAATTTCAGTAACATTTAGCCTGATTCCTTGGAAATAAACCGTCCATGGAAGATTCCTTATTAGGGTTGAAGTACTTAAGAGGCCCTTGTTAAAGGCCCGCATACACATACTAAGTCATACTAATGTGATGCACGTTTGAATGCCATATTATTGCCAGATGGGCCTTTATATTCATAGTGATGTATTTTTGGAAAAAAAATATACATACTTCTTTTTTTTTAATTCTAGTTTAGTTCTAGTGTTTCATTGGCTTGAGGTCAAATTAAAACAGCCGCAAGCATCTAAACAAAATATATCTGAAGTGCATTTTTCCTATGACTGAAAAGGTATTTTTAAGCTTTCTATTACTTCGGAATGTTAATTTCTATTAGGATTATTCAGTAATCACAAAGTCCTATTTTCAGCTATCCCTGACTCATGTAAAATCCTGATATGTGTTGAAATTATAATTCAAACCCAGTATTTTATTTTTAGGAATTACACAAGGTAAATCATTTAACTGGAAAAAATAAGTATGATTTATTAACTCAAAGGTGTTTTACTAATCTAATCTTAAAGCTAAACTCAGGGTTACTACTTAGATATAATAAATTAGATCAGTAATAAAACCACATGAAGCCAAAACCTTCTGTTTAATTCTATAGTTTGTATGCACTTGAACCAGGCAGTGAAATCACAAGGGTATGGAATTACCTCTGTAAAACAAAGAGAGGACAAATTTTATGAAAATAGAAAAATATTTCAGAGGACAAGCTAGGATAGAATGGGAGAGGAATTAATTTGTTCTTCACAACAAACGACTAATGACTGCTGCTATTGAAAGTACAGGGGGAATGACTGGCTTTTTCCAGGGTTTTGGCTGTTTTATGTCAAATTCATTATCTGTTAAAAATCTCTTTATGATCTTTATTGCAGTAAGGGACTTGGGATCCTTGCATGATGATTTTTTTTTTTTAATTCTTGGAATACTCCTGCGGGTGAATTGTTGACAATTCCTTCTGTCCCATGGCTTTCCACAAACCAATCTTGTTATTTTTCTTCTCTTTTAATTTTATTACTGTATAACAAACAATGCCAGTGTTGCAAGATTAGGGAAGGACGTTTCTGTGACCAGCTCTGCTCTGTTTTAGCATCTGTGGAAAAGGTATTCTAGTGGGGCTCCAGGATAAAAGAAGAGATTTTGAAGCCTAGATGCAAGGCGAGGTGAGTTCAAGGACAGACAAAGCACAGCAGGACCACAGACTATGTTCTTAAAGATAGTGAAATGAAGAGTAGTTAGAGGATCTAACAATGTCTCTTATAAGAAGCTTCTGTAGTTTAGAAGGCAGTTTCCTACCGCAGGACCTAGCTCCGTCTGGCTGCAGTGAGGGGCTGGCGATGCAATGAACTATGTCTGTTTCCATTCCACGTGGCACCAGCTATATGCGTTCTGAAATATAAAATTGTTGGTGGTTTGGGGAAGATGGAAGTTGCCAACCCCATCATGATTTCTTACAGACAATTAGGAAAGAGAGGGGGAAAAGGAGGAAGGGATAGGCAGATACAGACAGGGAGTTACTGAGACTGCGAAAGAACGACCTAGACATCTAAGAAAAAGGCACTGAAGGAATGGCGGTTACTAAAAATTCAGGAAGCTGTTGTCTCCTGCAGAGGTTCTGTAGATTTTTGCCCAAATATCTGCCAGCTGAATTCTAGATACCATTGCTGATCTGTTGAAAATGCACTGGGTCTGAAAAAAAAAATAAAATTAAGTTTGGCAACTGATTGTGAGATGACAGAAAATCACTTTTCATAGTAACTTTGTGAAGCGAGGACTGCTTACAGTAGCTCCCTTTCTGGTTTTGCTTACTATTGCTGGAGTGGTAGGATAAGAAAACTCCTTGGGCTCCCACCTTCAGAGCCCCACAACCAACACTAATGAACTCTCTCCTCTCCTCCGTGTCTACTTAACCAAACTAAGTACTTTCTCTTAAAGAAATTACCTTGTTGCAGAGGAAAAGGAAGGTTTTATTGTTTATGAAAAAGGCTCGATAAAGTCAAAAGTCAAAGGAGCAAATAGTGACAACAGCAAGAACATGAAACTGTTTCTCGGGACATTTGTAGGAATTGTTTCTGAAGTGAACCTCTGTAGTGTAATGTGCATACAGGCACATTATATTACACACTGTCTATGTTATTACTTAAAATTATTTTGATTTGAGTGTAAGTTTCTAGTTAGCAATTCAGAGATTTAAGTGTTGAGTACACTATAACAGTAATAGAGTATTGAAGCAGTTTGCCAACAGCACCAGGAGAGCTGAAGACCCTGCTAACCACCAACTGCCAGTTCAGGCCTTGAAGTTGATATTTCTGGGCAAAAGTAGCATTTCTAACCCGAGTGTCTGTGGAGGCAGGGCGAGACAGAGCCCTTGGGCACTGCACAGCTGGTGGAGCTCAGTTCTGAAGTTTCACAAGCATTTTCCCTTCCATCGGCCAGTGTCCGAGTGAAGCCTCTGGGGATAGGAGATGTCTTGGCCACATCTGTCGCTTTAAAAGCAGTGTTTTGAGCAGCTTTCAGCTCTGTTTTCTCTCTGGGGGCAAAGCTTGCATTTTCTAAGAACAGTCAAAAATGAAATTAGCTTTCAAGAGACCAAGGAAAATTACAAGAAAATGTAAAAGTTTCTAGTCAAAGTCTGGGCTTGCTGTTCTAGGTACGAGCTGTATTTATATCACAGTTCTCTCAACCCATTTTCCTCATACATTAGAAATTTGTCTTTGCCAGCTATTTCCTTTCCTTTCATTATTGCATATTTACAGCTTTGTTTCACTAATTCTTTTCATTCTTCCCTGCTACTGTTTACATGTAGTTTTTGATAGCAAAATGCCTCTTAGGATTTCTCTCGGATGCTCCCTCCTCTTTATGCCGGTTGGTTTCCACCCAACAGTGCTGTTTCAGGACCTGTGTATTCGTCTCTGATGAAACTAGCTGCTTCTGAGGGAGGTGAGGTACCGGGCTGTGATTTCTCAAAGCACTGTGTATGTACGTGACTCTCAGCTGCCATTTTACTCTTGATTCTCAAGGCTGAAGCTTCGTCTGCTTCCCATTCGTGGGAGCCGTGACATCATCTCCATGGTATTCTGAAATCATGCCCAACGGTCCTGTCGTTTTCCCCTCAGATTTTATTGAAGAAATCTGCCATTTCTTTCCTGGTTGATGGTATTACGTGTGTTCTACATGTCTCTTGTCTCTAACTCCTTATTGATGATTTCTTATTTTTTCAACTTTGTAATTCCACTTTCTTTGTATCTCCAAGTATAAGTGTTACTGTTAAGCTGTTCTGGATCTGAGGTGAGGTTCAGTCTGTTGAGGACCTCTTTTGAAATGCTTGTTTACCTGTTTTCTACCTTATAACTATAGCTGTGAAATAGTTACTTTTTTTTATGTTCATTTTTTATAGGCCAAGTTTCCTGAACTTGTTTTAAAAAATAAATTAAGATAGAAGTACCCTGGAAGTATTTAATAGATGGGTAGATGTTGTGCTGAGGGACATGGTTTAATGGTGATTTTGGCAGTGTTAGACTAATGGTTGGACTCAGCGGTCTTAACGGTCCTTCCAACCTAGATGATTCTATGATTCCACCTGCAGTATCACCCCAGTCATGGCATTGCTTGCTTTCAGCTAACGCAGTCTGTGTACCTACTGAAGTTGATCAGCACCAGTAGTGCTGGTTCTTGGAAGAGTGAGCAGAGGCTGTTCATGAATGTGTGCATAAATGTGGCCATACTGTCTGTGTTCAAAAGATATTTGCTCTCTGGTGAATCTCTGCGTGCCTGACAGAGGTGGGAGGAGAAAGTAGGTCATGAGTAATTGCCCAAGAACTGGAGGGTCTTTTCTGTTTCTCCTGTAGTTGGCAACTGCAGCTTCATCATTGCGTGAACTCATTTTCAGTATTTCCCAGTTGCTGCTTTCCTGGCCCTTCTCTCTTCTAGGAGCCCCTTGGGACTGAGGACCCACTCTTTTTCTTTGGTTTGCTCTACCTCCCTCCCTGCTCTGTGTGCTGCCTGGGCCAGAAAGAATGAGCCCTCCCAATTAACCATAAAAGCATCTGGGCACATAATGCAGGCTCTGATTTCTGCTCTGGGTTCCAAACAAAAGCATGCCGTTCTTACGGTTGCAATAGCCAAGGTCAAGTTTTCCCTTCTTTCCCCCTTCTTTCTTTCCAATGTGGCTCCAAAAAAGCACATCTGTTAGGCCCATAGAGAGACTTGGGATAAAAAATGAGGTGTCTATTTGACGATTATATAGGTGGATCTCAAATACATGAGTCCTGCTTTCAGCACTAATTTTTGTTTTGGATTGTGCCTTTGGTCCTCAAATAATATTTCCAAGGTGTAAATCCACACTGATTCCAATAGACTGCCATCTGCTTTTATAATTTTACATGGCTTTTAAACATTAAGCTATTGTTTATGGTATTTTTTTTAATGTACTTTGCATCGCAATAAGAAAAAGAGTGGAGGTGGGCCAGTACACCTCCTTCATCATCACCACGCTTGCCTTCAGTAATTTAGTGATTTGTTGGGTGTTTCTTTAATGATAAAAGTGTCATAGTTTTGTCTGTTAAGATTAGGCAAATGAACTCTTTTCTTTATGGAAATCTGAATGCTAAGATGATGGAGGGTTTGACGGGTATGTTGTTCACAAGCAGAGTGGATGCACTGTGCACTCCTGATGCCAACTGTGCTAGGCAAAAGGGTCACACTGTTTTTGTTGGCCCATGGAGGCCCATGTGGGCATCCGTTTCTCACAGTCTCCCGAACAACATTACATTTTCAGGAATATCTTTATCGGGACGTGATGGTGGCCAAGAAAATCACAGACAAAACGTTTGGAGGGGGAGGCAAGTATACTTCACCGTGCGGCCAGCACACTCGGGGACGTTTCCCGTGCGGGGTCTCTAGCGCCAGCCTGGCCCCGCTCCCCGGCAGGTACCGCGCCAGACCCGACCCGGGACAGCTGCTGGGCCCAGGCTCCGGGCGCGTCCCCCGCCCCGCTCCCGCTCCCTCCCCGCCGCGGCGGGCGTGCGCAGCGATGCGCACCTACGGCGGCGGCGGCCCGGCTGGCGGAGGCCGAGGCGGGGCTTGGCCGCCCGCCCCTTCCCCGGCGGCAGCGGCAGCAGCGTGCACCCGGGCGCGGCGGCCACAAGCGGCTCCTGTTGCGCCGCCGGGTGCCCCGGCTGCCCGGGTCCTCCCACCGCCGTATAAAGTCTGGGGCGGGCGGCAGCGCCCGGCGCTCCTGCCCGCTGCGAAGGAGGAGCGGCACTCCCGGCGCGGCGGCGGCTCCCCAGGCAGCGTTTTTTCCCCTCGTTTTCCACCCCCGTTCCCCGCCCCGCTCTCGGGGGCTGGCGGCGCGGGGAGCGGCGGCAGGCCGGCGGGTGAGGAGGGGGAAGATGGCGTGGAGCGGCGCCCGGCCGCCGCGCCTCCTCCTGCCGCTGCTGCTGCTGGCCCTGGCGCTGCCGGCGGCGGCGGAGCAGCGGAGCCCCGGGCCCGGCCCCGCAGGTGAGGCGCGGAGCGGCGCGGAAGGTTTGGGGTGGAGGGGGGGATGGCGGTACCCCGCGGCGCGGTCCCCCGCCGTCCCGCCGCCTGCGGGAGGTGTGTTCGGGCGCGGCGGGGATGCGGTACCGGCGGCTTTGTGCTTCCCGGCTCGGTAACATCCGCCAGGAAGGGGAAAAGCTTCCCGTCTCCCCTGCGGAGGCTGGGAACCGCCGCTTTCCCCATTTATTCATTTTTTTCCCCCATCCCCCTCCTCCGAGCGGGCTCGGTGGCGCGGGAGGGGGCTGCGGCGCCGGCTGGGGCAGGGCTCCCCAGGTTGCTGTCGAGAGGAACCGCTTGGCTGAAAGTGCTTTAACCCGCCAGAGTGAGTCAGACAGAAATAGATGTATAACCCCCCCTTGAAAAAGAAAAAGATTCCTTAATGGGAAATGAGTCTCCCAGACTTTCTCCTCCCTCCCCCCCCCCCGCCCCCCCCCCCCCCCCCGCCTTCCTTCCCTTTCCCTGGGACAAGGTGTTGATGAACATGTTTTTCCAAGGCTGTGAAAAGCATAGCGTCACTCGCATATTCTCTGAACTGCAGCAACCGCTGATGAAGTTTCCTACTTCATGCAGAAGTGAGCTGGAGACTTCAGTGCCCCTTCCTGTCCCTCAGAGGCTGGCTTGCTTGCTTGGCGTTTTGTAGTCACTTTAGTTTCAAGGAGCTAGAAGATGGAGAGAAATTTTATCTTCAGCATGTAAAAGAAAAGAAGGTATTCAGGAAATTCTCTCAGAGAGAGGTGTCCAAGCACATGCATGTCCAACGATATGGCAAAACATATTTCTTGCTCTAATACTGTTTTAGAATCTGTACTTCTGGTTTCTATTCTAGGCATACAAAGGTATTTCATCCCACTAGATTATTACCAGATGAAGTCCAAAATAGTTTCATCTCTTGGCTTGTTTACTCAAGAGTGTAATCAAGTTATTTTTAATGTCTAGCTTAGTTTTCTTCTGGTGTGAAGAAGGAAGCTCCTTTTTTTGAGAAGCAAGTTTGGTCAGCAAGTTCTAATTTCGATAGGAAAACTGCTGACTTTGTTGATAAGTAGTGTAAAATAAATAAATAAATAAGAAAGATGTTGTCGAATAACAGGCTCTGCTCAATGAGCTTTTCATTTCCAGTTTTCTTAATGCTTTGCTGCTTTTGGTCGTTCA